>NC_077230.1:331388105-331688105 GCF_027887165.1 Monodelphis domestica | reverse complement strand
TTTGCCTCATCTGTACAATAAAGGGACTAAATGATCTTTAAGGTTCCTTCTGACTCTAAATCCATAATTCTACAATCCTATTTATGCCAAATTATTAAATAGACAAGAGATTGAGTAACGACTTTGTGAGTCATTCATTAAAATGCTCTGAAAGCATAATGATAACTGCTAATGTGGTGTTTGTTTGTTATGAAGCAACTCTACATATATCACCTTGTTTAATCTTACATTTAACCTTCACAGAAATACCAACATAATCTCCCTGAAGCCCATCTAATACTTCTCTCCTAGTAGTAGCTAGAATGTTGGACTTGGAGACAGGAAGATCTGAATATGAATCCTGTTGCTGATCTTCTACAACTGTGTGATTAAATAAATCACTTATGTTTTTCTGACTCAGTTTCCTTAAGTGTAAGACAGGATAGTAGAATCCACCCCTCATAGTGTTCCTGTGAGGACCAAGGAGATGATATATATATATATGTGTGTGTATATATATATATTTGTTCTGCCAACTTTAAAGTTCTATATAAAGGTAAGCTATTATTCTTAAGAGTCTTCAGTAGATTGCAGTTGCCTCTAGGATGAACATGAACTGCTCAGAGTGACATCTCAGGCCTCTTACAAATTGGCTTTCACCTGCTTCTCTAAGTCTACTTCTTCATAATTATTTTCTTGCAGAGACATAGCAAGATGTAGCATCAAGATGTCAAATACTTGGCTTGTTGGACCCTAACATTGCTTGAGTCTGGAAGGAGTCAGATAAAAATATAATTGGAAAATATTTGACAAAATAAATAAAAACCAATAGAACATAAATAACATTAATATGATTTTCCAAGTCATTAGGCTCTCTTTAGGGATTCTTATCTGTAGTGTAATGGTCCTCATTTCTATTTGAGTTTGAAATCACTGCTATAGTGGGAAGAGAGGTGACCTCAAGTCAGGATGAATAGGATTCAAGTCCTATTTCTTAGATTAAACTATATCTTTACCCAAATTATAGACCATGAAACAGATACATACCACAATATAGACACAATATAAAAATATTGTTCATTCCATTTCATTGATGAGTAAGCTGAGCCTTGGATAGATGGAATCAGCTGCCTAAAACACTAATTACATGGATCATGTGATAGAGCTAGATCTCAAAACCCAGGATTTTTATCACTTAATTTGGTTCTCTAGACACTCCACTGTGCTTCTCCTAGATATCAAACTGTTATATTCAATTTCTGAATCCTGTACAAATTTTGAAGATAGATAGAATTTTTACCACTTTTCTAGAGAAGCTATTTCAGAATCATATGAATCTTTTAGGTAAAACTTTCCAATATCCAACTTACATTTTCTCTGACTTAATTTCTTCCCATCACTGTTACATACTTGTAATGAAAGCTATCTGCTTCCACCAGGCTAAATAAATCTTCTCTCTCCCTGGGGTTAGTGCCCTTCAAATATTTATAGACTAACCTCATGTCTCATCAATTTCTTTTTTTTTCTTATTCAAAATAAGCTGAACTTATTTTGTTCTTTTAATCTTTGCTCAGAAGAGGATGGATATATGGATGAAGCATAATGCAGCTACTATGGTCTAAATTTTTATTTTAATACACTCACCAAGAGACATAAATATATGGAAGAACATATTTGTTTTGATAGGAGAAGATTAAATAGTACAGCTCCCATTACCAATCATCATGTGCTTAAATATATATCCTACACTGAGGAGTTATCACGGAAAATGAACAAGGATGTTTTCGTGAGGCACGAGCTGATAAATTGGTGCCAAAGAGAATTGTTTTCGAAAATGCAGTTAATTCTTGGTGCTGATTGTGAAGGTAGTATACATAGCTCACAAGATGTTTTTTATGCATCATGTGCTTTAAGGCTTAGAAGAACCCAAGGAGCTTAAAGGTTAGAATGTTATACATGACTAAATTGAGATTCTGAAAAACTGTGTAAGACACCTAAGCTCATATGGTCTACAATAATCTGAGGAAGTAGTGGTGGGGATTTGAAATCAGGTCTTCTGATGCTAGACTCTGATCCTCTTCTTAATCTGTGATAGCTGTCTCCCCAACATGAACTATGCAGTCAAGGAATACTTCATAATGGCTAGTGTAGCGATTCCCATCTTGCCAATACATGTGATGTTCCCCCATTCCCTCACTGCTCCCATATTAATATCTTTTTTACAACTTCTATTATGCTAAGATCTTCAATTTGGTGAATATGAAGGACTAATTAGAACCTTCTTCCTCTTATACAAAAAGGGCAAGGGAAGGAAGAAAGACTTAAGTGCCAACTTTGCTTTCAGACTCATTACTTTGGAATTAAGTGGTCTCTTTCTATTTCCATCTCTAGCTATATGTGTGCATGGCCCATGAAAACAATCCTGTATGCTCACAGTCCCTGTCTAAATGTATCAAAACAATGCAATTCAAGCCCATTATGCTCGTTGACTGATTTCCCAAAGAGCAGGATACAAGTTAGCTTGATACTATTTAAGAGTTTTATCCATGAATTCTTCAAAGGCAAAGAGAGCATGCATATTGTTTTTTTTTTCCTGGTACTATTTTAATTTAATTTCTTTTTTTTAAAACATTATTTTATTTGGTCATTTCTGAACATTATTCATTGGAGACAAAGATCATTTTCTTTTCCTCCACCCCACCCCACCTATTCCATAGCCGACACTTGATTCCACTAGGTATCACATGTGTTCTTGATTCAAACCCATTTCCATGTTGTTGGTATTTGCATTAGAGTGTTCATTTAGAGTCTCTCCTCAGACATGTCCCCTCAACTCCTGTAGTCAAGCAGTTGCTTTTCCTCCGTGTTTTTACTCCCACAGTTTGTCCTCTGCTTGTGGATAGTGTTTTTTCTTCTAGATCCCTGCAGATTGTTCAGGGACATTGTAAAGCCATTAATGGAGAAGTCCATTACATTCAATTGTGCCACAGTGTATCAGTCTCTGTGTACAATGTTTTCCTAGTTCTGCTCCTTTCACTCTACATCACTTCCTGGAGGTTGTTCCAGTCTTTATGGAATTCCTCCACTTTATTATTACTTTTAGCACAATGGTATCCCATCACCAACATATACCACAATTTGTTCAGCCATTCTCCAATTGGAGGTCATCCCCTCATTTTCCAATTTTTGGCCACCACAAGGAGTTATGAATATGAATGAATATGAATATTCTTGTACAAGTCTTTTTCCTTATTATCTCTTTGGGGTACAAGCCCAGCAGTGCTATGGCTGGATCAAAGGGCAGATAGTCTTTTATTGCCCTTTGGGCATAATTCCAGATTGCCCTCCAGAATGGTTGGATCACTTCACAACCCCACCAGCAGTGAATTAATATCCCTACTTTGCCACATCCCCTCCAGCATTCATTAATTTCCTTTGCTGTCATGTTAGACATTTTATGTGCTAGGTGTGAGGTGATACCTCAGAGTTGTTTTGATTTGCATCTCTCTGATTATTTTTTTTTTTAATTTTAATATTATTTTATTTGGTCGTTTTCATACATTATTCACTGGAAACAAAGATTGTTTTCTTTTCCTTCCCCCCCCTCCCCCCCCCCGCCTTTCCCTCTCCCATAGCCGACGCATGATTCCACTGGTTATCACATGTGTTCTTGACTCGAACCCATTTCCCTGTTGTTGGAGTTTGCATTATAGTGTTCATTTAGAGTCTCTCCTCAGTCTTATCTCCTCCAACCCTGTAGTCAAGCAGTTGCTTTTCAGCGGTGTTTTTACTCCCACAGTTTATCCTCTGCTTGTGGGTAGTATTTTTTTTTTAGATCCCTGCAGATTGTTCAGGGATTGCATTGATACTAATGGAGAAGTCCATCACCTTCGATTGTACCACAATGTATCAGTCTCTGTGTACAATGTTTTCCTGGTTCTGCTCCTCTCGAGAGCATGCATATTGTATATAGAAATGAAATAAAGCTGAGAATGATAGCTGATACATTAGACAACAGAGTTAGGATTCAATACGATTTTGAAAAGCTAGAACAATGAACCAAACCTAGTTAGATGGACTTTAAAAGAGATATATGTAAAGTTTTCTGCTTGGCTTAAGATAAAAAGCTGTTCAATTTGAAGATGGGGAAATGGCTTTTTAGCATCCCATGTTAAAAAGTAGGAAGTCTAGCTAAAGAAATAACATGTCAGTCAAAATTCCATGAAGATCTTAGGCTTCAGTGATAAAGGTATGATGTCCAAACTGAAGGAAGTGGTAATTTTGTTCCACTCTGTCCAGATAAGCCCACATATGAATTATTATATTTAGTTCTAGGCAAGGGTCTGCTGGAACCAGCTCTAACCTGCTCTCTAGTTAATTGATGATGAAAAAAAATCCTTAACTTTGATTTTAGAATAAATATTATGTATTATTTCTTTTTAATTTTTTGTTAAAATCCTTACTTCCATCTTTGAATTAATAATTTGGATTGATTCTAAGGCATAAGAATGGTAAGGGCTAGGCAATGGGGGAGGGGGTGTTAAGTGACTTGCCCAGGATCACACATCTAGGAAGTGTCTGAGGCTAGATTTGAACCTAGGATCTCCTATTAATTTTTTACTGTGAACATTTATACCTCTAATTGCCAAGTTACAGATCAGGGCTTTATTAATAATTTTTTTTTTATTTCTAGACCTAAGAAAATGATGAAATGATGGCGATACAAATAAGAGGTACACTGTCCCCTCCAAAAGCTAGCTGTTAAACATTTAACAGCATGCTCCTAGTTCCAGGTGGGAAAGTTTGACAAATTGTTGTACCAACATAAAGACAACTAAGATGGTGATGGGGCTAGAGATTCCATATGATGATCAATTGAAAGAATTAGGAATATTGATCCTGGAAAAGAATTGATTTGGAGTGGGGGACAAGATTGCCATCTTTTAATATCTGAAGAATACCACACAGTAAAGGCATTAGATTTACTCTCATGTCCAGATACAAGGAGAGTGGTATCATTTGTGTAGATATATGATTTTAATATATATTTTAAATTTAATTTTTCTCTCTCCTCTTGTTTTTGGGAGAATTGATTCATATAATTTATAGCATAGTCACACATCCTGTGTCAATTCTATTGTTGATATATATCCTCCTGTAGAGGCAGGACATTGTGTAGTTATCCTAAAAGTAAAGAAATTTTAGGAAAAAGATAATTCCCAATACCCTAGACCAGGAAAAAAGATATTCTGGAGAAGATGTTGTAAGGATGCTTGCAGAAATTAAACACTACATCAGGAAATTCAGAGTGAACTTTTGGATATAATGAACTGAACGGAGGGGAATTTGAGTCCTCTGTTTATCCTGATTGTAAACACTTAAGTCAAAGGAGAAGCTCCTAAGTGGCTCTTTTTCAATGTGCCGATCAATTATTTTTCTTTCTCTCCTCTTTCTTTTCTTCCCAAAATTGTAGTAACCTCCTCCATGAAATGTACTATATCTTTTGTGCTCTTATATTCACTGGTGAGAAAATCCTAAATGTATAGACTCAATATGTGGAATGATTCATGGGGGAAGTCAACATGTTAATCTCCAAGGGTGGGGAGACCTAAAATGCTGGTCTTCCAAAGAATCAGATTGGATGATTGTGTAAAGTATAAAATACCTCCATCCTGCAGCATCCCAGTGGTGGAACACAGGAGTCACAGAATCACAAGTCATGTCTGATGCCATTGGCAAAGGAAAGGGACGAGAGGAGGGAAAGGGTTTGAAAAGCAAGGGTGGGAAGTGGAGTTGCTCTCTTGGCTTTTGTACCTGTCTTTGGGTTGGTGTTTTTCTCTGTCTCTGAGCTTTTCTTTATCTCCTGATCTCTGGCAAGCCCCCACTTGAGCCAGATAAATGGAGAATCTGACTTATGCCTAAAGTTAGAAAAACTGAGACCTATCTCTCTCCCTCTATCTGTTTCTCTTTAATGCTTATAAATCTTTATAACATAACTCTAGTACATTAACATGTAATACTTTTTATTGGAGTTCTCTTTTCAGGATATGGGAAAAGTCAGTGGAAGATGAGAAAATGGAACCTCTTGTTTCGCATTTGTAAAATGGGATCAGTTTCTTATGTTAGACTATGTTATATTAAACTATATACTCCATGAAGTTAGGGATCTGCCCCTTATTTAAATTCTCTCTTTTAGTATCCTATCAAAATGCTTTGCATTCTATCGTTGCTCAATTAGGAATCTGTTGGAAGTAATTATATTTGAAAACTTGGTTATCTGCTTAAAACTATCCTCCATTATAAGTAGGTAAATGCCTTGTTGAAACAGCAGGGGGAATAATATTTTTTTTGTAAGCTTAATCACATATCCCATTAACTTCACATGACCATTTTAGGGTTGCTTTCTCTCTAATTCACATTAAGTTCACATTATAATAATAATTCATGTTTATATAGCACTTTGCAGATACAAAGAGTTTTACCAGATTTCAATGATCCTCATAGCAATTCTCAGAACTAAGTAGGCAAATATTAATAGTCCCAATTTTACAGATGAAGGAAATGAGGCACCATTTCCTCACACGCCACTCACTCCCCAGGTTTTAACAAGTTGGTTTCTACTCCAAGAATTGCACTGGAACTGCTCTCTTCAAGTTCACCAGCAATCCTTTTATTGGTCAAACCAATGTCCTTTTTCAGCACTCACTCTTAATTTCACTTTAAAAGTTTGCAATGAAGATCACCGCTCAAGAGTCTTTCTGAATAGTCTAATCTCTTTGGATGTTTCTGATACTATCCTGGCAATGCTCTTTAGGTCAGAGTATAGAGGAATCATTACTTCCTTATTATTGAAGATATGCCCAGAATAGGGCACCTAGTTGCCTCAGAGGATAGAGCACAGGGCTTAGAATCAGGAAGACTCATCTTTCTGAGTTCAAATCGAGTTTCAAACACTTATTAATTGTATGACCATAGGCAAGTCACTCAGACGTGTTTGTCTCATCTGTAAAATGATCTGGAGAAGGAAATGGCAAACTACTCTAGTATCTTTGCCATGAAATTCCTAAATGGACATGACTGAACAACAACAAACGGCCAGTATCTCTTTACATTTTTAAGCTATTATTTCACACTGTTGAATCATACTATGCTTGTAATTCACTGAAACTCCCAGATCTTTTACAGAAAAATTACTAACTATGCTGTTCCCATCTTTATAGTTTTTGGACACAAATATTAGATTAAATTATGGGACTTGAATCTTTTAAGAGCTTTTCTTTTTCATTCCTGGCTCTACCATTCAGTAGGTTAGATCTGTGTAATTAGAAATCTATTACCCTAAAAACTATGATTCCCAGGAGCCCACTGACTTCCTAGCAGTACATGCTGATGTAGACAGGAGATAAATTGAGTGAGGTTCCTGATCTAGCTCTCTTCTCTTCCTGTGGACATGGTATTTTTTGAGCAGGTAGAAAAACTTAGTCACATGGTTCCATTTTGTTAGATAATAAACTTTATAATATATAATACTTGGAGTTATTATATATTAATTTTTAAGCTTACAGCTCTTCCTTCCCAACATAGTATCTTCCATATGTGGCATAGTGAAAAGGATACTGGATTGGTAAGTAGAGGACTTGGTTCAAATCTCTGCTCTGTCATTGACTACATGTCCTTGGACAAATCATTGCAGCATTCGGGGTCTCAGTTCCTTATCTGTAAAATAAGGTGGCTGAACTAGATGACCTTTGAAATCTTTTTTCATTCTAAATCTATGATGCTCTGATGCAAGTCATAGACAAACATGACAAAATGGAATAGTTTCCAATTCTTATAGCATTCCACTGGATACTTCTTTCCTAACTGACATTGAATTGGCATGATCCATTTTCCATTAATTATCCATGGGCACACACTACAGCTCTGTCCTGATCCCTCCTTTCCTTCCCTTTATACTTTGGGTTGCCATGGGTTCACTTGTATCGTTAGGTATATGACTGAAATCTATATATCTGGCCTCATCTCTCTCCTGACTTTTAGTCATCACTAACTGCTTGATAGATATCACCATTTGGATGAACCAGAGGCATATCAAACTCAAACAGATCTCATAATCTTTTTTTCCCCCTCCCTAAACCCATTGCTCTTAAAGACCTCCCCTTTTCTGCTGAAGGGTACCACCATGCTCATTCCATGGTCTCAACCTAAATCATTTTTGAATTTCCATGTATTTCAGGAAATCAGTGAGTTGCCAAGTCCTGATGGTGTATGTACCTTCATAAATGTCCTCATTTTTTACTTCTACAGCCATGAGATTAGCTCAGGCTCTCATTACTTAAGAGCTAAACCATTATAAAAGTCTCCTAACTGGTCTCCCTGCCTATATGCTCTGCCTGTTACAATACATTCTTTCTCTACTGCCAAATTAATACTCCTGAAAAATAGTTCTGATGATGTTACTCCTCTGATTAAGAAATTTCAATAATTCCTGACTGCCTCTAGGATGAAATGTAAACTCTTCTGTTTGGCATTTAAAGTTCTTCACAATCTGGCTATAAACTATCTTTCTAGATTGTATCTCACATTATTCCAGCTCATCCACTCCATGTTTCACCCAACTCTATTATCTAATAGTTGACTTCCAACAGTTCTCCTGCCCTCTCTATTTCTTTGCATAGCTTGACCCACGTACATGAAATGCTCTCTCAAAACAAGGTAAAAACTGATCCATCAGAATCTAGGGTGACCTAGGAAGACTTTAAGCTCTGGAAAATGAACAGTGTATAGGTGGCATGGTTTGGAAATGGTCAGAAGTGGCATGAGGTCTTGTTTCTTTTCTATATGTAGTAAAAAAGTAGTAAAAAGGGGGGATAGAAATTACACAATGGGCATTGAATCCATTTTAATATAAAATTGCTGATGTATTTAAGTATTTTAAAATATGGTTAATTACATATTTATAATTCTAGACAATTATCACTAGCACTGACATCTTCTTATGGCACCCATATTCACATCTTGAGAAATACAGTTTAGTTAAACCCCAAGGAAGCTTATACAATTTTTATAAATTATACTTAAAAAAACCCTTATATTCTGTCTTAGAATCTATACTACTAAGTATGGATTCTATGGCAGAAGAATGACAGGGGCCATACAATTAAAGTTAAGTGACTTACCCAGGGTCAAACAGCTATGAAGTTAAATTATACTTTTTAAGTGCTTACTAATGTATTATTTGATGTAGTCTTCACAACCCTGAGAGGCAGATAAGGCAAATATTATCATCATTATAATTCCTATTTTATAGATAAGGAAATGGAAGGTGCATTCCTTGCTGAAAGACACTGGGATAAGTAGCAGTAAGACCCAGTTTTTCTCATTTCAAAGGTAGTATTCTCTCTAGAATATCATTTGAAAGAGGGAAACATAAAAAGTAAGTTGGGTTTCTTTTGTGTGGTTTGGTTAAATACACACACACACACACACACACACACACACAAACATGGAAATGTTTACCTTCTTCAAGCCTGAATAGCAGTAGTAATAGTTGAGGATGTACCATTATAATAAGGGTAACAGTCATGTTTTGCCCATTCCCATAAATGTATTGTTCTCTTTAGCCTAAAATGTTTCACCAACAAAAGTCACAAGAATAATTGCTAAAGTTCACAATCCATCTCAATAAATGTTCTTTGCATCCATAAATGGATTTCTCTTACACAAAGAACATTTCTGGAGTCTTGGAATCAATGAATACAATTTATGGAACCATAAAAAACATCTTGCTATTAAGTTCTTAATGGCCAATTAATAAATGCCCATGTACTCCTTAGTTGGCAACAAAATGTTCCACAAAATGTAGCTTCATGCACTATTTCTAATTCCAAATACATTATAATTCAAACTAAGGACAATATGATAGGTTGTTTTATTATGTTTTGTTTTCACCTGAATTAGGGGAAATGAAAAGATAAGAGGAACAGAACTGATCTTTGGGATAGCTTGAATAATGATAACATGACATAGGGAGGGGGAAACTACTTAACATTTAACATTCTAGTTTTCCTTCCTAAAGAAATCATTTTTAAAATGGAAAGGAAAGAACAAATATGAATATCAAGTGAAATCAAAGATAAGTAGGGAAATAGGGAGATGACATCAAAAAACCCTTGATACATTCAAACCAAGATACCAGATCAAGAAGAATTATATATGACAGTATTGAAACAACATTCAGATATAATGTTGAACCAATATAAGTGATCTTTCAAAGTTTCCAGAGAATTGAAGGAGGAAGAGAATGTGACTTGCAAGTTATTAGCCAGTGAATTTAATTTTAATGTCTGGAAAAATTTTAGAATGGATTAGTTCTAGGATAGTTTTTAGGAACATTTGGTTAAAGAATTCATCAAACACAGGTCATTTGAAAATAGTCTTCTTTTCTTGTGACAGGGTTTAGATTGTTAAATAAGAGCTGTTGTGGATATAACCCACATGTTATAAAGATGGTAAGGCTTTGGGGATAAGAGAAGGAGTTTGGTTTTAGGCATGTGAATTTAAGATTTCTACAGAATATTTAGTTTGAAATGTTTGATAGACTTGTGTTGAAGTTGAAGAGCTGTGTTTAGGTGACAATATAGTTGAGTGGATTCCACATTGGTTGCCTGGTAGTACCCAAAAGGATGCCATTAAGAGTTTAGCATGCATTTGGAAAGAGGAAAAAAAAAGTCATTGTAGCACTATCTTTACTTAGGCTAGTAACAAATACATGGATCAATATTGAAAAAAGGGATAAGTGTCAAGTTTAAGTTTTTAAGGTGTCAAGTTGATTAAGTTTTTATATGAGCCCAAACCAGTCAGGGTTGAATAGTTCCATCCCCCGACGCCTAATTTAGGTAGCATTCTCAACTCTTCACTCCCTTCCATTTCCATTTCATTTGTCAAATCCTATTGTTTCCTATCATTGTAACATCTCTCATTTATACTCCCTTTTCTCCTCTGACACTACCACTAACTCTAGTGTATGCCCTTATCACTTCATTCCTAGATTAACAAAAGAGTTTGTTGGCTGGTCTTCCTACCTCAAGTATTATCCCTTCTCCAGTCTGTCCTCTATTCAACTGTCAAACTGATGTTCCTGAAACCATATAACTCTTGACTGGATCTCCTTCATTAAATAAACCCTCATTCCTATCTCTTACCTATAGGACCAAATACAAAATCCTCCGACTTTTAAAATCCTTTATAATATATTCCCTTTCTACTTTTCCAATCTTTTTACACCTTGCTATCCTTCACGTACTCTGAGATTCACTGACCTTTACGTCTTTGCTGTTCCTCAAACACAATGCCTAAAAATCTCTCTTCTCATCTCTGCCTTCTGCCTTCCTTCAAGTCTCTGTTAAAGTCCCATGTTCTAAAAGAACTCCAAGAACTCCTGAATATCAGTGCTTTCCCTCTGAGTTATTCTCAATCTATATATTGTTTGTACATAATTCTTTGCATGTTGTCTTCTCTATTAGATGGTGAACTTCTTGGGACCAGGGATTTTTTAATGTCCTTATTTTGTATCCCTAATGTTCGGCGGAACAGGCGGAAGAAACCAACAAGAAGGTTCAACGGCTGAGATGGCGATGCAGCAAAGCACTGTGGAGTGCTTAGGGCATATTGGAGCACAAAAGACAACATGGCCATCCAATGCAGCTGAGGAAGTCTCCAGGTCTAACGACTTTTCGTGCCACTGGACCCAGGCTTCCAATGCCTAGAGAGTGGGACTGTCTCTGTGCATTGACTTTTCCACTTAAATCCTCATGCACAAGTGTTTTTGTGCACAAAAATGCACAAAGACAATCGTCAATCTCGGTTACCGAGAGACTAATACTACTACTACTAGTGCTTAGAATAGTTCTTGGCACATACTAGGTGCTTAATAAATGCATATTTGACTAACAAGCATGTCCAATTTAATATACATTTGTTAATCCCCTGTGTTCAAAGTATAATGCTTGGAACCAGGGGTATGACAAAAAAAAATGAAAACCAGTCCCCTATCCTCAAGGAAATTACATTCTTTTTGGTGGGTACAACATTTAAATAGCTAAGCATATGCATCTGAAGTAGTGATGGCAGGGATTAGGAGAGGCTGCCAACTGGGAAATCAAATAATGTAATATAGATCTGGAAAGTGGGAATCAGACTCTAAAGGGCTTTAAATGCCAGCTAAGGTGTGTATATTTTTTTCCAGTGCCAACAGAAGGGCATTGAAGGTTTGGCAGGCAAGTGGTCATACGTTCAATACTCTTGATCATAAAGTAGCTTAGGATTTACAGCTTTAAAAGACTATTGACAAGTTGTGACATATGATTGTGATGGGCTACTTCTGCACACCAAATAATGACGAACAGGTTCATTTTAGAAAAACATGGAAAGACTTACATGAAATAATGAAGAGTGAATGAGCAGCATATATGTAGCAACAGAAATATTGTTTGGGGAATGACTTGTGTATGTCTACCTCCAAAGAAGGAGGTGATAAGTAGAAACAAGCCAATACATAGTTTTATACACACACACATTTTGTTAAATGACTTGTTAAATGAAGGGAAGGGGGTTACCTGAGTATTTTAATGTAAAAAAGAAACAAATAAATTAATTTAAGCAAAAAAAAAAAAAGACAACTGAATCCAGATCCCTTATTTTCCAGATGAGGAAACTGAGACCCAGTTAGGATAAATGACTTGCTTACAGTCATACAGCAAGACTTGTAAGTCAGTAGCAGAGTTGGGAGCTGAATTTAGGTCTTTTGTCCCCAAACCAAGTCTCTTTCTACTAACCCTCTTGGTTATTTGGTCTGTTGTAAACGAAAACATATTGAGAACTACATTCATTTGAATTATTTTATCCTGATTGATTATCTAATACTTTTACTCATTTTGTGGCTTAAATAGCTTTTTCTTTTAGATTTTGGGGAAATTGTTGCTTTTCACTTTTTATGGGCCTAATTCATCTTCTGGATAGGCCATTTATACTTTATCAACACACTGTGCTATGTGGCTCTGTGATATATGGTCTGTGCAAAATAAATTCAGAGATGCAAATTGCTATTTTAAAGAAGCAATTTTAATAAAATTGCACTTGCTAGGCATTTAAGTACAAACAGGAGAGGGACTGTGAACACAGTTTTAGGAGGCAACCTAGTGGTATTCAAAAAGATGCTCAAGTTTAGAACTTTAATTTGATTTAATTTTATGGAAGAAGAAATTGAGGCCCAGAAGATTTTTAATCATTGATCTATCATCCTTCAGGAGCATGTCACAAATCTAAGATTCTATCCAGGGACATAGACTCCAATGTCAATGTTTTTTTCTTTCTACTAAAATCAAACCTAGGTAACTGAGATTGAAGGTGGTTCAATGGATAGAGCATTGGACCTGGAGTTAGGAAGACCTGAATTCAAATCCAATCTCAGACTTCTACTAGCTGTGTGATCCTAGGAATGTCACTTAACCACTATTTACCTCAGTTTCTTCATCTGTAAAATGAGCTGGAGAAGAAAACATTTCAGTACCTCTGTAAAGAAAAGCTTAGATAGGGTCATGAAGAATCGGACACAACTGAAATGAACAAACCACAAGGATAATTTGAGATAATATTTGCAAAGTGTTTTTCAACTGTTAAAGTGTTGTATAAATACTAGCTATTATTAGCAATTAGAGGAAGCTATTAGAACCCAGTTTTACAGGTAACCATGTTGTTACTTTGGACATAAATGTGGAGGAGGATAATAATTGTATTAGCTAACTGATAGGCCATTTGAAAAGTTACAGAAATAATATTTGAATGGGAAGAAACTTCAGTGGATTATCCATCTAGTTCAACCTAAACCTGAATAGGAATCTTGATACCAGCATATTTAATCAATAGCCATCTAGTTTTTGCTACAAGCCACAGGGGTGGGAGGATCATCTATGTCTTAAGGAAGCTTCTCTACTTTTGGACAGTTATAATTTTAGGATTTTTTTAGGATGTTTTCCCCTGACTTCTGAGACCAAGCAGAAAGACCTCCATCATGTAATAGCTCTTCAATACTTGAAAAAATCTATGCACAGTAAAGTAAGCAGAATCAGGGCAACAATGTATACAGTAAACAGAAGTATTGTACAATGATCAACTGTGAAGGATTAAACTATTGTCAGCAAAGCAAGTTTCCAAGATAACCACAAAGAACTCATGGTGAAAATGCTATCCAAAGTCAAAAAAAGAGCTATTGGAGTAGGATTACAGATCAAAGCATGTCATCTTTCACATTATTTCCTTCATGAGTTTTTTATTGTATGTGTCATATGTGTTTTCTGTTATCTAACTCTGTTTTCCCAGTTTCCTTATTTTTAGAATGAGCTGGAAAAGGAAATCGCAAACCATTTCAATATCTTTGCTAGGAAAATCCCAAATGAGGCTACAGAGTTGGACATGACTGAAATGACTAAAAACAACAATTCACTGATTGCCCGTTATGTAACTAGTTTTGGCTTCCTCATGGTAGAGCACACAAGAGAAACAAAAGGTAACAATTATAATTTCTTTGTAGACTTATTTACACATACTATGTCATTTATGGTATAATGTTTATAATATAATAATGTAGTAAATTATATATATGCATCATATAATTTATTGTATTGCATAGTTTAGAATATATGTGTATTATGATAACAGTAATTATATTTCATACAGTATGTAATTTACAATCTCTTTGTTGACAAGTCTAAAGTTTGTAAGAAGAAAAACAGATAACACTACAAGACAATATATGATGACATGCAAAGGGTATCCTTTTGGGAAAGAATATAGTGAAGGAGCATTGCATGGAGGAAGTGGAATTTAGGGTTGATTACAGAAGAGAGAAAATAACCAACCTTCTTGGTTTGGCTAGATAGGCTTGTGAAAACCCAAGAATGCCAAAAATGTTTTTGAGAACATATAAATTAATTTCAGCCAGATATACAGATAGACAAGTACCTGGTTTTCCAACCAGTGCTAATAAGTGAGCCTGTGGAAGGAAGAAGCATCCAATAGAAGAGATAGAATGTCTTCATGGTTCATCACCTTCTTCATCAGTATGGTCTAAATAATGATAAAGTGATGAGGAAGAGGGAAGATTGTAATTTATGCTACATTCTGTCTGCCACATCTCAGAATAAACACTTAGTCTTGATCAAGAAGTAGAACATCATTTACCTCTGGTTAGGATGGCAAGTGATGTAAGAGAAGTATTTGAAAAAGATCTTTTTCACTGGGCAAATGCATTAATGTACAGTGGTAATCCCCCAAAAGTTTACTTAGATTTAGGCAATATTCACAAAAGAGAAATGTCCACAGTGAGGGAGATGAGTTCTCCCTTGTGATCTATCAGAACACATCTGGGATATGGTGGGCCAGATTAAGGTACTATCATTTATGAAGGACACTGACAAATGAATACAAAGAGGGGATTGATCATAACAGTGAAGGACCATAAAGTTATGATACATGAAAGGTGGTTTTAGATCAGAAAAGAGACTGATTAGGAATGACAAAAACTTTGTTTACAAATATTCATAGAGTTAACTCATGGATGTATTCCTGCTTGTTCAATGATGGAATGACCAGGGTTAGAAGTTAAGGAATTCTGAAGATTAGGACAGTGAGTGGTTAATTGTGGTAATTGAGTGAACCCCACTGACACTATCTTATGACTCAACTCTGAAGCTAGTTCAGTTCCCTTTCTATTCAATTCTGCTCCAAATTCTGTCTTGTGAGAAAACTTCATTTAGTTTGGGCCCATACTGATCAATCAGTTATTGTTCTCATGTTCCTTTGATTGTTTACAGGTACTTAGGGAGGAGTAGGGCACCTCTTTTCTTGAATTCATAGAAAAGAACCTGTTCACTTTTTTCCCAACTTGGAAAATCTCTCATCTTTTATACAGTTAGAAATCAGATCACCCAATGCTGTACTTTCCCATTAATTAATTGGTCTTATTTGATTGTTTTAATTCATAAAAGTCTGTCAGTATTCAGGGTCCAACCTAAGATGAGGAAGGGGTTTGGTCTTGATTTGTTAGGCAATTTCCATGCATTGCTTAATAAACTGATATGCTCAGAAGATTGAAACTTTTTCTCATTCATTTCATTTTTCATTTGTTACAGGAGAAATAGATTTCTGAAGACTATAGGAGAGAATGACTTAGCAATTGACTTTCAGAAAACATATTGGGCTATTTTAAGAAATGGCAAAATCCTAGTCACTGTTAGTCTCCAAGTAGAAGCTGGATGACCACTAGTTAGAGGGGCTTTTGAAGAGCTTCCTAATTGAGGCAAGGCAATTGAGGCAAGATTTCCAAGGTCTTTTGCAATGCCTAAATTTCATGAGTTCTTGTGTTTCCTATCTTTTGACACACTGTAGATGAACATTAGTATTAATAATGGAGAACTAGTCCCATTTCTGATTGGAGCAGAGACAAACTGACTTGTGATCATACAGCTATAGCTCAAAGAGAATCTGTTCATTGGGCAAACCTACTTGTATCTCTTTCTACTCATCCAGTTTCAATTAGGCATCCCCAGGTGTCTATTGCTACAAAGGCTTCAGTTCAGGACTAAGGGCTGACAATGCCCATTTGGAGACAAGATCAGAAGCCAAATGCAGAATGGAGCCAAACCCCAAAGTACAGGACCAAAACTGATATTTGGCTGGAGCATCACATACGGATCATTGATATGTAGCAGCCAAGGGCTCAATGTGGAGTTATCCCAATAGAGTTAGTGTATGAAATAATCTAAAGCCTGGGCAGAAGGTCCTGGATTATGGCCACTTTGCTTATTCTGATAAACAATCTCTACATGACGGGAAACTGAGAGCAATCTCTTCTAAAAATGTTACAGAAAAGTTCTCTCTGGTTCATTTTTATTTATTGAGCACTGATTTTTCACACCAACATTTTCACATCACAACATGACAACAACAACAGTCGGCCATATTTATATAGAAAATTTCTTATAATTCTGTGAATCATAGACAGAATCACAACTCATTAGACATACAAATGACTGCACAGATCATCTAATATAGCCACCCTCATTTTACAAAGGGAGAAGGAGAAGGATAGGGATGGGAAATCCTTTACTGATAGTGACACAGCTAAGAAAGTAGTCAAACTGGGATTCAAACAGAGGTCTCAATGTTTATTTCTGTTATGCCATACTATTTTAATTTATACTGTTATACTATATTAGCTGTCTTTAATTCAGTGACAATTCCCAAAGGTATTAACCTGATAAGAAGAAACTTTTAGATTCCATTAAACTAGGCAAAAAGTGATAGGAGTAACTAATTGCTGTATTTGCTATATAAATTATTGGCTGGGGTATTAAATATATCAATTTCCCTGGGGATGATAATTGCTGAGTCAATCACTCTTGGACTTATTTCTAAAGCCTTCCTCTGAAACATTTGACAAACTAAAACAAAGAATTGGCCAGCCATACAGCAATCCAGTAGCTCCATGTGTCATTTGTGCCCTATAAAATGGATCCATTGGAAACCCTAATTAAATTAATTATTCAAAGAAGTGGGAAATGTAGCTAATCGCCCTTGGCTCCAAAAAAAGGGGAGGGGGTGATGATAGATGTAGGGCTTCTGAAGAATCTTCTCTGAGCCCTTCACTGGTCATGAAATTAAATGAACAGTTTAGTAATAAACCCAACCAAGTAAATCAACTGAGTCAAGAGTTGGGCAGAATACATGACCAAGAAGGGCTTAAAAGGTACCAAACCTGTTGGAGAATTACAGCTGTGTTACAAGGTAATGGACCATTTGAGCAATTAATGGGTATTGGAGAATTAAATGCAGAGGTATTATGCCCATGAAGTAAGTGGAAAAGTCTGATCTTAAGGTAGTATAATTTAACATTTCCAAAGAGACATAGTAGAAGTTAGCTACGTCTGGAGACCAGGAAACATTCAGTTAATGTCTATGCATTCAACTTCTTTTTCTTAATGTGAACAGAGGATTTTGAGCTAACAGATCATAGAATCCAACTCTTTCCTGTAATTACAAAGTGGCTTGTCCAAGGTCATAGAGGTAGTAAGTAGCAGAGTCAGGATTTGAATCTGGATCTTGAATTCCACTTTCAACATTCCTTCCAGTCTTCTGGGATCCCCCTGGCATTCTACTGTCTTCTAAGCAGAAAGGTGGTCCATTCCAGCTCTATAGGAAGGTGAAAATAGTGGAGGACATTCTTATGAAACAGGTATCCATCCTGATGGAGAGATGACCTTTGTGAAACCTTTCTTTAAGGGTTCAGGGCAAAGCTTGATAACAAGAAGCAGATCCAGAAAAAGCTATTAGCCAGAGGAATATCTCACCATCCTGGCTGGGAAGAGAGACTTGAGCAGAGTCAGAATATTCAGGAAGAAATCAGGGAGGCCTGGGATCTAATGCCTGAGGAAAGAGCTCTGGTTTCTCAAAATCCTACCCTTTTCCCTGAAAGAAGAGGAAGAAATGTTTTGGGGTTCTAGACATGTCTTATATTATTCCAAATATACAGACTCCATCCCTTCAAACTACCATCTTATGGTGCAACTCAGATAATAGAGAGACCATTTGACTGAAAGTTGGGAAGACCTGAAATTTCACTTCAGGTACTTTAGGGTAGCTAGATGGTCTAGAAGATAAAGTAATGGGTCTTGTCAGGAAGACCTGAGTTGTCTACTTCAGGCACTAGCTGTGTGATTTTGGATCAGTTGCTTAACCTCTTTTTGGCTCAGTTTCTTCATCTGTAAAATGGGGATTGAAATAGCATTTATTTCTCAGGTTTGTGAGGATCAATTGAGATAATAACTGTAAAGTGCTTAGTCTAGTGCTTGGCACATACTACTATGTAAATATTAGCTATTATGGTTAATAATTATTCATCTCTTCTTTGGGTCTTATTTTTCTCTCCTTCAATCCTTACATCTACTTAATTGCCATATTATAGTAATTCTGCCACCACATGTGGATTCCTTTTTTCTACTCACATGGCTCCCACACTAGATCAAAGCTTCATCACCTCTCTTCTGGGCTACCATAAAAATCTCCTAACTAGATTCCTTCTTACTTCCATTCTCTCTTCTCCAATCTATCTTCCAAATATTTGTCTAACTCATATTCCTTAGCCACAGGTCTGACTATGTCACTACTGTGCTCAAAAAATCTTCAGTTTCTACCTACTATATCAAGGATAAATTTCAGAATCTTCAGCTTGATATTGAAAATCCCTCACTATCTGGCTTCAATCTACTTTATTAGCATTGTGTCCTTTGACTCCTCTGATCACTATTCATTCCAATTAAATTGGCCTACTATTTTAGCTGGATACCAAATCCCATCAATAATACAATATTTCTCTTATTTGTTCCCTTCTTAGAATGCTCATTTCTACTACCCTCATACTTCTTGTCTGTAACTATTATAAAACTTATAATCAATCTTCTTGATTCCATTCTCTCTATATTTCCAATCTTTTCACCACGCATTTGTAAGATAAACCTTTATTTTTAAAAGACCCTTATTTTTCATTTTAGAATCAATACTTCATATTGATTCCAAGGAATAAGGGTAGTCAAGACTGGGCAATGGGGGTTAAGTGATTTACCCAAGGTCACATATCTACAAAGTGTCTGAGGATAGATTTGAGCCCAGGTTCTCCTATATCTACATCTGGCTTTCAAACTGCTTAGCCATCCAACCAAGATGAATCTTTTTAATGTATACCTTGATCATGAATCCCTTCACCATGAAACCCTTCCAAAGCCAACCAGTAGTTCCCTGTTGCTTGCCAAATAACCCCTTAGTCCAACATTCAAAGTTCCCTATTTCCTGTCTCTAATATACGTTTCTTGCCTCATCTCATTCTACTCCCCTTTCCATAATCTACGTTCTACCAAAATCTGCTTTCAGATATTCGTTAAACTATCTGAATTCCCCAGATCTATAACTTTCTTTGAACTATTCCCCATACTTGGCATGCACTTTCTACTTTCCCTTTTCCAACTGCTAACATGCTACCTGTCCTTCAAGTGCAAATTCCAATCTCACTTTTGCCATGAATTCATGCCTGCAGGAGTTTTTTTTTTCCTCTACTGAATCTCACTGAATTTTGAACTTTGGCATAAATATCACATTCCAATTTAATTTGTGAACATGATACACATCTATGTACATCTCTGCTCATTCATTTGTGTGTATATAATCTATTTCCCATTCTGCACCAGATGTTCTTTCATAGGACCAGAGTTAGAAGGGACCCCAGGGGCTGTCTAGTAGAATTCCTCTACAATGTACCTGATAATTGGTTATCTAGTCTAATACCTAAACACCTCCATTGGGGGAAAATCTGCTATTTTTGAAGACAATCCATCCCACTTTTAGATAGTGCTAATTAACAAAAATAATTGCTTTTATCTAAATAGGCTTAAAGGTTTGCAAAGCACCTTACATGTGTCATCTCATCGGATTCTGACAACAGGTCTGAGAGGCAGTTGCTAGTATTTTCACTCTTTTACAGTTGAGGAACTGAGGCAGACAGGGATTAAGTGATTTACTTAGAATCACATAGTTAGTAAAGGTCTAAGGTCATATTTGAACTCATGTCTTCCTAATTTGAAATCCAAAGCTTCCAAAATCCAAACGTTCCACTAAGGAAGTTTTATCTCATTTTGAACTGAAATGTGTCTCTCTTCAACTTCTAAAGTTTGCTTCTCGTTCTGACCTCTTAGATCAAACAGAACAATTCTAGTCCCCTTCTTACACATGACAACTCTTCAAATGCTTGAGACAACTATTATGTGTCCCCTTAGGCCCCAAATCTCTGTTAATCATTTATATTTCTTTAAATGATCATTTTCCGCCATATTAAAAAGGCTTAGTCTCAAAGCTTTCATTATCTTAACTACTCTTTGTTGGGTACCTTCTAGTTTATAAATGTCAGAATGTGATTGACAAGTCAAGTCAATAAGCACCTACTCAGTGCTTATATGAGGCACTATGCTAAATGCTGGAAATATAAAAACAAGTCTAGAGAAAAACAGCTCCCACACTCAATGAATACAATATTGACATATGTTCTGATTAGGGTGGAGTAAAGCACAACTACCATTTCTTGGACTTTGGACTTTGCATTTTGCTTAGTTCATCCTCAGCCTGGAATTGCTTTTTTTTTTTAAACCCTTATTTTCGGTCTTAGTAACAACTCTAAACAGAAGGGCAGAGGATAGGCAAACAGGGTTATTTGACTTCTCCAGTGTCACATAATTATGAAGTGTTGAGGCCACATTTGAATCCAGCTCCTCCTGACTGCAGATCTATCCACTGTGTCACCTAATTGCCCTTTGGGTTAGCTTTTTAGACAGACCTCATAGTAGGGCTCTCATGTGTCTTATAATTCTCTTTCCTCTTCTGACTTTTAGAAAAAATGTTTGTTGAATGAAAGACTTTCAGTGATTGGTTCTGTACTCTGTCACTTTTAGGAAAATTCAGGGATTTTACTTTAGAGAAATGATGGTTTCCAAAATAATGCTTCAACTATGCCTGCTTTAGTTGGAGAGTCCATTTTACATTGTTTGCAGTATTTATCATAATGGTAGCAGTTGAAGAGAAGAACAATAGTTACCATTTTAACATGCATTGTCTAATTTACCACATCATGACAAATCTATGTGGCATATATGGCAGTTGTTATACCATCAGATGAGGAAATTGAGACTGAGAAAGGCTATATAGTAGCTTATAATCACAAGTCAATAATTATTAGATTATGGAATTGAGGATATCTTTCATCTTTCCTTTTTAAGTTCTACATGATTTCTACTATACAACAACTTCAATTCAACTCAACAAGTGCTCCTTAATTGCACTCCATTGCTGTCTTCTAGGAACTTACATTATTTTTAGGGGTGGACTGGGTTTACAACATGTAAACAGATGTTGTTGTCTTTTATACTCAAGGAGGACCAAAATGACATCACTGGTAATGTTTGTATTGGGCATAAATTGGATTTGAGTGAGGCATGGTTGCATAAAGTCATTGGCCTTACTCTCTCTTTCAGAGTCATGGAAGATCAGTGGCAAGAAAAAAAAAGGCAGGACACTGATGATGGCTTGGGATACAGTGGATGACTTTGACTTCTTCAGTACCTAATAAAGCTCTAAATGCTCCACAGAGCCTACTTTCACTGTCTTCATGGCTGCTGGAACAAAATGTATTCATCTGTCTCTTGCATTAGGGAAGTCTTCATATGCCTTAGGTAGACATTCTCCTAATTCTCCAACATGTTTGAGGCACGTTGGTTTATTCTCAATCCAGTTGGCCCATCTGCCAAGACAGTCTACCAAGGTGTGGCCACTGCAGCATGCTCTAGCTTCTTGGATCCACAACCGAGAGATTGGTGGCAGGTGGATACCAAAAGAGGGAAGCAGTCCTGAAAAGGGCTCAACAAGCCCTTGCACCAGAAGTTTTAGACTTCTCTGAACACCACATGGTGCAGGGATAGCATGCTGCGACTTTAGTAAAACCTGGCCTCTAATACTTACCAATTGTGAGAGTGTGGGCAAATCATATAACTCTGTTTACCTCAATTTCTTCATCTATAAAATAAATCTGAAAAGGAAATGGCAAACCATTCTAGTATCTTTGTCAAGAAAATGCCACCACAAAGAGTGCAGCTATGAATATTTTTGTACATGTCTTTTCCCTTATTATCTCTTTGGGGTACAAACCCTGTAGTGCTATAGCTGGATCAAAGGGCAGACAGTCTTTTATCACCCTTTGGGCATAGTTCCAAATTGCCCTCCAGAATGGTTGGATCAATTCACAACTCCACCAGCAGTGCATTAATGTCCCTACTTTGCCACATCCCCTCCAGCATTCATTACTTTCCTTTGCTGTCCTGTTAACCAATCTGCTCACAGCTGCCTTTGAAACTATGCTCTTTAGGAGCAATTGATAGTGAAAAAAAGTAAGAAGCTCTGTTTCTAGCAATAATTCATTTCCCTTCCATATGTATGTAACTTAGGATAAAGAACTGCTTTTCCATTTCTCATTTTCTTGCTGATATGGGTAAGAGCTTGAATCTGCTACTTTCTTTCCCTTCCCAGTATGAGTGTGTGGGTAGTAAATGCCAGTTTTGTTCTTTCTCTCCTTAATATGAAAGCCTTTGTGAAAACTGAAATCCAAGGGGGGTGTCCTTTGCATTGAAAGTGACTCCACAGCTCCATGCAATTAAAAGTCCTTGCTTATGCCTACAGTGTTCATGGGTGACAGTATCTCAATGCCAATGGTACCACTGTTTCCCCATTTAACAGTTTGCTGCGGGGTCTCTGTTGGCCACTTAACTGCTGGTTCCATGTTTCAATAAAGATTGGCCTGGTAGTGGCATGCAGTTATTAATAACAGTGCTATTTTATCTCTCATGTTCATCCCTGCAAGGATGCTTTCATAGGGCAGGTCTTCAAAAATGAATTAATTAAAATAACAACCAATTTGTTTTAGAGAAAGGGCTTGAGGGAAAAGTAATTCATTGTTGCATATGAAATATTAGTTTCTATAGAAAAAATTGATTTGTTTGATTCCATGAAAAAAAATTTTAAGGGACATCTGGATAGAAATGTACTGAACTTTCTACTGTTCCTCCAAAACTTATGAAACTAATAATACTGAGTAGAGGAAAGGGTATAAAATTAACTAGGCAGCAACCAAATATACTATCTATACCAAAGGGAATGGTACAGATAATAATTATAATTTGTATTTTCATATTTCCATTCACTGGAGCTGACATTAGCATTTCCCTGCTCTCATGTGTTCCTGCTGTGCTGAAAAATTATCATCTGGAAAAGCTTGGTTGGAAGAGACATGCGGAGACATCTATTCTTCTCCTCCCTCCCCCTACCCCCTTTTTACCACTGTCACCAACCTAGTCCAGCAAGCTTTTTTGGAAGTTCAAATATCCAAAGAGCCAAAGGAATCTTAGAACCCATCTCATTAGACTCATATAAGCTAAAGAATATTCTTTATAACATGTACCTGCTGGTTATTACCTCTCATCACTTTCCTTGTGTATATTTCAGAGAACCTTTCAGCAGACTATCTCTGGTCTCTTCTCTTTCTCCTATGTTGTCAAATTAATCTTTCCCAAATCACTCGTATAATGTAACTCACCTGCTCAGAAATCTTTAAGAGCTTCCAAATGACTATGGAATAAACGCTGAACTCCTTGGGCATTCAATTTACAATCTAGCTCCAATCTATCTTATCAACCTTATCACAAAATACTTCCTATGGTTTCTAGACTCCAGTCAAACCTCACTACTCTCTCTTTCCCATACTTTTCTATCTCTTGCTTTTCCCTATGTCTGGAATGTTTGTCCTTGCTTAGACAAAATACTATCCATCCTTTAAGATAGCACTTAAATTACCATCCCAAAGCCTTCCTTGACTTCCCTGGACAGAAGTGGTCTTTCCTTTACCTGTACTTTCATATGACTTTGGCAGAGGCATTACTAGGGCAGAATGATCTGAGATTTTCTCAGTAGATCTGGAATTCAGAGTTTAGTAGGCAGAAATAACTGATATTAGTACCTTGCAAAAATAATTAAAATAAGAAGTTTCCAGATGACACCATTTCCCCTCCCTGGAAGCCTCAGTGGGGACCAACTCATTGTTGGGCTGGTTGTACCCTTTTTTCTCTGCAAAATTATTTTCTCTTAAAAAGTTGACTTTTGGATGCACCTTTTCTTTTCATTGCCTTGGGAATTTTCTTGTGATCTTATCATAGGTGGCAGAATTTTTGGCTATCATTCTGATATTTTTCTCTTTCTGGGTACATATGTTTTATTCTTTATCTAGCACCTAAATTTATGGAGAGCAGGGCTAGTGTCTTATCTTTGAATAGTCTATGAGTCTTCCCCTAAGGTCCTTCTTACCAAGTATTGTGGAAGTAATTCTGGGTTCTCAAAGATTGTGCCAACAGATTTCAAGACCTGGAAGATCTTATACAATTTAAAATCCTTTCAGTACAGGCCTAATGATGGGTTGTGTACCTGTTGTTCAAAGGCCCACCTAGATGAGTTCAGAGAAGTTTTCCACCAGAGAGATGACCATTTAACAGATGGTGAATTATTTCAGTCAGAGCAATGCCCACCTACTTTGTCATGGAATGATGATTATCTGCATTAGAGGAATATGCACCCTGAGGGATGGCATCATTACTCTTGAAATATTAAAATATGTATCTGCTATAGTGCCTAGCAGGGTACTGTGAATATAATAAGTCTTAAAATGTTTGTGGAATGAACATAAATCACATTTTTTAAATTTTTACCTTCCATCTTAGAATTGATATTAAGTATTGGTTCCTTGGCAGAAGAGTGGTAAGGGCTAGGTACTGGAGGTTAAGTGACTTGCCCAGGGTCACACAGCTAGGAAGTGTCTGGAGTCAGATTTGACCTCAGGACTTCCTGTTTCTGGGCCTGGCTCTCTAGCTACTGAGCACTGCAGCTACCCCCAAATCACACTTAAAAAAAATGGAGAGATGTGAAAGCATGTCAATGATACCTGGCAATATTAAGATTCCTAATGAGGTACTAATTGAAATTAACTTCTACTATGCATAACTTATATGAAATAAGAAAAAAATCAAGTCTATTTTGAAGGAGAAGTTAACTCTCTTTTGAAAAAAAAATGAGTGAAAATGAACTTAGAGAAAAAAGAGGTTATTTCCCATACTAAAATGGGAAGTCTGGGAAGTAGTTAGGTGATTCAGCGGATATGCCACTGGATTTGGAATCAAGAAGGCTGGAGTTCACATACTATGTCAGATACATACTAGGTTTCTTGACCCTGGCAAGTCAATGAATCTTTCCCTCAACCTCAGTTTTCTTATCTACAAAATGGGGATAATAACAGCACAAGCCTCAGAGGTTTGCTGTGATTATCAAATGAAACACTAAAAGTAAGGAGTTTTGCAAACCTCTAAGTACTACAGAAATGATAACTATCATCATTATTATAATTATTCTCCTAATTGGTTGATATGCTCCATAATTGAGTATCTTTTTAATGAGCTTTAGAGAGAAAATCTTTAGAGGCTGAGATCTAGAGATCAGTTAGTTCAACACTTTTGCAGATGGGGAAGTTAAGGCAGAGAGAAGTTAGGGAACTATTTGAAGCCATAAAATAGTTATTCCTTGAGTCCTGATTGCTGACTCACTGGGTTTTTTTTTCCACTACAGAATATTGTTGTTTTGGGCATTTTTGTTCATTCTTTAAAAGAAAAAAAAATGTTAAGGGCTCGCCACTTTGTTGCCTCTTTGTGACATTGTAGAGCATTTTTTAATCCTTCAGGAATCCATGTGTAGAATTGAATACTCAAAGGAGATGCAAACTCTAGTAGAAAGAAAGGTGGAAGTCAAAGAAGGAGGAGGACTTTTCTCCTTTGTGGAAAAGAACAAAATATACATTAAAAGGATCAAAGAGAAACTGCCTCTTTTGTCACCTTTCTTTCCTCTTCTTTGCCTTATCTTCTTTCTTTTCCTGTTCATGTTTTCTCTACCATCTCTGGTGACTGCTACAAAGCCACTGTCATCCTTATGGATTGAATGCTGAATTTAGGATTATAGAATATAATAGATAAAAGGGATCTTAGAAAGATGAAAATGAAAATTTTTCTTTGAAGGGTGGATGTTAAGATTTTAAAGCATCCTAGAAAAGTGAGCTACTTGTTATCATTATGCTATATAGAAAGACTTTAGTCCTAATATTCATGTTTATAAGGATGTTTGTAAGTTTTAATTTCAATAACTTTAAAGGTCATTTAGCCCAGAGGTTTCCAAGTGTCATCTAGGGACTTTGGAGGTTGTTACAACCCTTTCAGAGGGTCTGTGGGGTTAAAATAATTTTAAAGTAATACTAATGTCATCTGAATATTAAAATACTCCTTACTTATCTAATTTCATATCTGCGTGAGTTTAGCTTTTCTTTATATATTCAAATCATTATGCAAAACATATAGCAACGGATAGAATGAGGCTGCCTTCTATTAAGGCAGATATTAAAGAGATTTGTAAAATCATGTAGAATGATGCCAATTTTCTCTATAATTTGTTTTGTTTTGGAAAATACAATGATTTTACATAAAATATTATTTGTTACCATATAAATATGTTTTTGCTTACATATGATGATTTTATTTTAAGGTTTAAATGAATGGATAGTTAACATTTTTATCAGTTTTACTTCCTAATATTCTAAATATCAAGAGATATTGCCAAATAAGCAAAAGCTCTTTGGGATCTTCTAAGACTACAACATGAAATTTATTCTCAGAGACGGTCTATGGCCAAAAAAATTGTTAAGAGCTCCTTCTGTAGACAATTTTCTAGACATCGACTTATTGATCTGTACTATAAAGGGAGTGGACTAGATAAACTCTGAAGTGTCTTCCAGCTGTAATATTCTAAATTTTGTCTTCTGACGTTGTGTTCTAATATCCCTTCTAGCAATAATATTCTCTAATCCTAAATTCAACTTTCAGTCTATAAGGATGACAGTGGCATTGTAGCAGTCACTAGAGATGGTAGAGAAAACATGAATAGGAAAAGAGAGAAGATAAGGCAAAGAAGGAGAAAAAAAAGATGACAAAAGAGACAATTTCTCTTTGATCCTTTTAATGTATATTTTGTTCTTTTCCACAAAGGAGAAAAGTCCTCCTCCTTCTTTGACTTCCACCTTTCTTTCTCCTAGAGTTTTCATCCCCTTTGAGCATTCAATTCTACACACAGATCCTTGATGGCTTAAAAAACCTCGTACAATGATTCCTTTAAGCTTCAAATATGCTCCAAAATCTACAGAACTGGATTAAAGGGTTGAGATTGTAGAAATCTTAATCCTTTAATTAAAACAAAATTCCAAGATACAAAGCCTTCTTTAACTGTGCCTCTTGTCACAGTGGGCTGTCCAAAGGACCTGGTATCTTCATGCAAAGATGGAAGCAGCCTGTCCTGGCAAATTAAAAAAAAAAAGATTCACACAGACTCTAATACATTGTGTTTGTGTCCAAGATATATATGCATCTTTGCCTTTTCTTTAAGATGTCTATATCTGTTTACACTCCTGTAGCATGGATTCATCTCCAAAAATGATTCCCATGACAATTGTTCAGAAGAACCCCTCCCAAAACACCCAAATAAAACAATACTATTAAATTCAAATTGCATTTCCTTACCCTCTTCTCCCCAAAAGAAAACATACCAAAATCCTTCTTTCTAATAAGACAACTTCATTATCCTCATTACACTGGAATACATCTCAGGGACCATGGTATGACATCAAAGACTTCAATCTCTATTTCCATTCAAATCTCCCAATTGACCAAAACTGAATTATTCTCTACCTCCTACTTCCTCAAATACAACCTATCTTTTACCATCTCCATACCTTTGATTATGCCATTCTGTCTACCTAATTGGCTGCTTCCAGTTTATTTCCTCCAATTGATATTCTATCAATTTCTTAAGATCAACTAAAAGTCATATTCCACATAGCTCCAAGTGATTTCTCCCTTCTCAAAATACTTACAGCACTTAGCTTGCATTTCTCATGTCCCTTATGACAAGTGACCTTAAGTGATAATATTTAGGGTACATGATATGCTCTCATTAAAATATACTACTAGAGAGAAAGGCCAACTAGGTGGCTTAGTGGATAGAGAGTGTTAGACTTGGAATAAGGAAGACTCATCTTCCTGAGTTCAAAACTGTTCTCTCTCTAGCTGTCCCTGGGCAAGTTGTCTAATCTTGTTTGCCTCAGTTTCACCATCTGTCAAATTAGCTGGAGAAGGAAATGGCAAACCACTCCTGTATCTTTGTTAAGAAAATCCCAAATGGGGTCATGAAGAGTTAGACTCAATTGATAATGACAACCTAGAATGAAGGGCATGTGTCTAATTTTTCTTAGCATTCTCTTTAATGTCTACAACAATTATCTTTCACAGAGTTTATTTTTGCTATGTGTAACTGAATGAAAGACTGAATAATGAGATGTTAGTTGAACCTTTAAATGAAATAGTAGAATGTAGGTTCCTTGAGGACAGGAATTTTTTTTTTTGACTAATATCCAAGAGAGCCTGCCATGGCACTTTGCACATATTGATGCCTATCAAAAGTGTCCTGTATTAAAACCAAAAGCTTAACCCTATCCTAGGAGAATGAAACAAAACAAAGACCACTCCTAGGTATAGACTCACAGCATCAGAGATTTATAGCTGGAGAGGACTTGCAAGAGCATCTAGTCCATTTTTCTTATTTTACAGATGAGGATACTGTTACATGGGCAGGTTAAATGACAAGGTGGGCTTTGAACCTAAGTCCTCTGACTCTAGAGCAGGAAGAGACTTTGAAAGCCATATAGATCGACTCCTTCATTGTATGGATAAAGAAAGTAGGTCAAAAAGATAGGATCGTGGCTTGAAGAATCAAAGATTTAAACCTGGAAGGGACTGAAGAGGAAATGGAGATCAATGTTCTCATTTTGTACGTAAAAAAATTGATGCAAGATAGTTTAAATGACTTGATCAGATTCATACAGCTATTGCCTGAGGTAGAATTTGAAGTCTGGTCTATTTGATGAGTAGAGCACCATACCTTTCAAGTCATGTTGCCTCTCAGTATCAGAAGTGTTATTTGAACCCAGGTGCTCTGAACATTTAATAAATATGCATTATATGGTATCTACCATAATACAGGAAAACAGTGACTGAGAAGCCAAAGGGGTATGGAATGCATGGCTGATTGCATTAAAATACAGAGAAAAGATTGAATAAACCTGAACACAGCAAAGATTTTCTCTGGGGCTTTTGGAGTACCAATGAATCTTCTTCCTCAAATTTCCTTCTCAGTAAACTGGGGTTGGTGGTAATTTACTTCAAAAGCCTGCATATAATGGGCCCTGTGAATGCTTTGGATAAGGCAAGGGCTAGACAGACTAAGAAAGAATCTCTGATGAACAAGGACCAGTAAGTTGTCTTTCAGTTTTAATTAAAAGTGAAACTAAATGTTCTTTAAAATGACATCAACCTTTTAAGAGCACAGCAGAAGGTCAATGATTTGTTAAGTTCCCTTTTTATGGCACTATATAATAGATGAAACTGTGTTAAATGAAAAATTAAGTTTCCTTTGAGAATTCAAAGCATAAAAGGGTAAGTAAGGTAATATGGGTAAGATAGCATAGTATATATGTAACATAGTAAACATATAACAATCAGAAAATCTCAGAGCTAGAAGGGATATCAGAAGGGGCAAATTTTACTTAACTGGGTCTCATTTTCTTCATCTGCAAAAGAGCATGCTAGATTAGCTCAGGTGTTTTAATTTGAGATTTACAGAATTAAAAAAATTTCAATTTATTTGGCTTTTTTTGCAGTTGTATATATTTTATGCATTCAAAAACAGTATTCTGAGTTCCATAAGCTTCTTTATGTTATCAAAGTAGTATATAACATAAAGAAATGGAGTGGTTCTGGGTTCAAATGTGGCTCAGACACTTCCTAGCTGTGTGACCCTGGGCAAGTCTCTTAACTCCATTTGCCTAACCCTTGCCTTTCTGTCTTAGAAGCTGTCACTAGGACAGAAGGTAAGGGTTTAAAATAAAAGGAAAAAATAGAGAAAAAATTCCCCTACTTTCCCATATCCATATCCTCTATCTTAGAGAGAAGCACTTCCATGGTCTTTTTAGTACTATTGTTAGAGAGGCCATATAAAGTTAAGTGGTTGGGTTTCTTGGACCCATTTTTATGGTGTTAGGTAACAATGAGTAGGCTAGTGAGTCAGAAATATTTTAGAAAGCATCCATGCATAAATAAAGAGTTGTTCTTTTTAGGTCCCAATCAACTCTAAGATTCTACCATTTTGCTTAAAAAGCAAATTTCAGAAATTTGTATTAGTTTTCTATAACAAAACTACTCTTATTCAACTTTATCTGGCTCCCTTCAAAATGGGCAACTGAAGGGAATTGGGGACTCAAGACTGCTGATGCAAATAGCCTTTATTGGCAATCAAAACAGAAAATCAGGGGCTATGGATCTTAACTTCATATTTGCCATCAGTTTACTTTAAAACTTGAGCGCAGAAAATCTTCATCTCCTTTTTATCAGCAAGAAAAATACCAACAATGATAGCAATCAACCTGAAAAGACATCTTACCCTTCAAAATCTATATGGCAATATGACATTTGTACAGACCTTTACCAAGATAGGGCAGCCAGAATGATGAAGGTAAAGGAAGGAGTGCTATATGAGAATGCCACGATGGAACTGGGTCTGTGAGGGCTGGGTAAAGATGGGTGAGGAATGATTGCTGTCTTTAAGTATTTGAAGGACTATCATGTGAAATGAGAACAACTCATTTTTTGACACTGAGGTTTGCAAAGTATTCTCTGTACAATAGCTCTACAAGAAATATCTAGAAATATTATTGTCTCTACTTCACAAATTGGGAAACTAAGGCTGATAGTTTAAGTGAGCTGTTCAAGGTGAAACTTAAGTGTTGGAGTCAAGCTTTATATCTAATAGGTCTTTTGGCCCTATTTCTCCCACCACCTCCCAATTATGCCACACTATCCCTGAAAGGGAATTAAACTAGCCTTGTTTGGGATCCAGAAATAGAAGCAAGGGGTAGATGCTACAAAATGGGAGATTTTGGTTCCATTAAAAAAATAAACTTCCTAAAAATCAAGTTTCTCAAAAGGAGAATAGGTTAGTTTTGGAGGGGCTCCAATCTCTGTCACTGGATATGTTTGAACAGAAGTCAGCTGATCATTTCTCAAGGATATTTTAGACCAAGGATTCTTAATCATTTTTGTGTTGACTCCTTAGGTAGTCAAGTGAAGCCTATGGATTCTTTCTCAGAATAATGCCTGGAAATGGATAAAATAAAATATATAGAATTATAAAGGAAAGCAACTATATTGAAATATACTTATTGCATTAAAAGAAAACACCACCAATTTCCTGGAACCCAGGTTAACAATTCTGGTTTTAGAGAATATAAAGTTACAAGGGAACTAGATCAATCAATCAACACACATTTATTATGTACCTATTATATTCCAAGTACTACTGCTCCAAGTGGATCAGTTCCTATTTTCAAAGAACTCATTCTAGTTAGAGGAAACACATAGGGGAGTAAAGGAAGTCGAAGAAAACACTGGGATTAAAAACCTGAGTGTCTAGGAGGAGGGTGATCTTTAAAGAAAATAGAGGGGGCAACTGGGTGACTCAGTGGATTGAGAGTCCGGCTTAGAGATGGGAGGTCCTAGGTTCAAATCTGACCTAAGACATTACTTAACTGTGGGACCTTGGTCCTTACCACTCTTCTGCCTTGGAATCAGTATTGATTCTAAGATGGAAGGTCAGGGTTTTAAAAAAGAAAGAAAAAAATAAAGTAAAGAAGTTTAAAAGAAGGGTATATTAAGTGGAAAATCAAATGTGTTTTAGGAATGCTTAGTTTTTCTGGTTCTTGTTCCATTTGACTACTTGAATGTTACAAAATGGCAGATGTGGGTTCCAAATTTTGGGTACCAAAATGACATTAATGATAAAGACAGTTCACTTTTATGTAGTGCTTTAAGGTTTTCAAAGTGCTTTACATATTATCTCACAACAACTCTGAGAGGTAAGTTTTATCTCCATTTTACAACTGGAGAAACCGATTTTGATAGAGGTTAAATAGCTTGCTCAGGGTTGTGCAACTAATAAGTGGATAAGGAGAGATTTGAATTCAGATGTTCCTGTGTACAAGTTCCATACTGTATCCACTGTATGCCACCATTCTCACACTTTCCTAGACACTGTAATAGACTTTTGATCTCATCTGCATGCTTATCCTTATTGTAATAGCTTTTACCCACTTTCTCATCTGATTGTGTGCAACTATTTGTCACTGCCATTCTCTAAATCCTTCATCAAATATCTACCCCAAAATCAGAGAAGCCTCCCTTTAGGTCTTTTAAAATATATTCTGATAGCAGGGTTGCAAAGTTCAGTCTATCAGTGATTTCTTACATAACCAGTCTACTCCTTTTCCTGGAAATTCATGTCCTTGGTGATGCCTTTTATGTCAGTTAATAGGCATAAGACATTGTTGGTAATACCCTGTGGCCCACTTGCATTCATGATATATCTTCCCATTGCCCCAAGGCACTGAGATTTTGATTCTTCTGAGCTTATTGGAATTCATGATCTGGGGAATTTACATTGCAGATGACCCAAAGGGATCACTGTATGACCATCTGAATGATTCTGATTCTTCATAATCAAGGTCAATTAAAGCATAAGCAGAAGAAGACACTCAGCCCGAGTATTAGACATTGTTTCATGATTGTCAGGATTTGGTCAGCTTATATCTATTTCCAACAACTAGTCCAGTTGAAATTTGGCATGAAAAAGTGATCAATAACTTTTTAATGACAAATATTATCTCATAAAATTATTTTTAGACAGATGGTCAATGCACATTTATTGCTAGAGGTGAGGAAATTAAGACAGAGCTATATGAATAGATTATATAACCACATGGAAATCATACCTCTTGAATCTTGCTCCTGAATCAATGGTCTGACTTTCTGGGTGACAGATACCACTGGAAAGATTGGGAATCAAAAATCCAGGATTTGAACACTGATTCTACTAAGTAGTTGGTTTCTGATGTTAGGTAAGTCTCTTTCCCTCTAAGAGTCTATTTTCCAATCTATTTAATAGGGATAATATTTGTCTCATGACAAGTAGTGTGAGGATTAAAAAAATAAAGAGAATAATAGTTGATATTTATATAGCACTTCAAGGTTTGCTAAGCAGTTTATATATTTAAGCTACTGTCTCAGAGAAGCAGGAAAGTGAGTCTCTCATGGTCACAGAACTGGTAAGTGTTAGGAGTAAGAGCAGCTTCCAGGTCCTCTTGGTCCAGGTCCCACATTCTGGTGATTGGCCCTTTGTGTGTGTTTTAGAGTGCCTTGTAAATACAATAGCTACATAAATAAAAGCTATTATTCTTGTTTTTTTATTGGTATTAATATTATCATTTCTTTTATTATCCTGATATAGTTACAGTTTGATGCCTCCTTCATGGAAGGGACCCTGGATTTTAAACAGCTCTTCTAGGGGAGCATAATATGTAGTAGTTCCTACTAAGTGAGGAGGAACTCTTTTCATTACAAGTCCAGGATAGCCTTGTAGGTCTGTCATTTTGGGATTAGCTTCATCAAGCAAAATGGTGGTTTTTTAGGAGATACTTTTTCTTGTTACAGAAACTCAGGAAGCCAATTTACTTGGGCAGAGAAGATCTGTGAGCTATCCTGGGGAGGAGGTGCCCAATAGATTAATTCATGAATTATTGAAGGAATTATTAATATTTTACATCTCTGGGGGCAGCTGGGTAGCATAGAGCATAGTAGATAGAGCACCAGTCCTAGACTTAGGAAGATCTGAGTTCAAATTTGGCCTCAAACACTTCCTAGCTGTGTGACCCTGAGCAAGTCACTTAACTCCATTGCCTAGCCCTTACCACTTGTTTGTCTTAGAGTTGATACTAAGACAGAAAGTAAAGGCTTTAAAAAAATAAAAAAAATTACATCTCTGAAGAAAAGGCATTCTATTTTGGAAAATAAATGATCCATTCACTAAAACTAGTGGCTTTCAAGGGACACTTTTTTCTTACAAAAGAATGAATTGGCAATTCTAATGAGGAGATGTTTTTACCTTTTGGATATTCTCCAATTAATTCAAAGACCAGAATTCCACTCCATTAAAAAAACAATGAGCATTCAACTTCATTTTTTAAAATCTTTTTATCTACATTCTTGCAGTCATTGTGTTTATTGTTCTTTTGGTTCTTTTTTTAAAACTACATTTGTGCAAGTAATTCTCCCCATTTTCTCTCATTTTCTCATTTTCTTCCTATACAATATTCCATGATAACCCTAATATTACCATTTTGCCTCTTCCTGATTAATGGAATCTACTTTGTTTCCAGAGGTTTGCCATCATAAAGATTGCTACTAACAATTAATAGAATAACTTTTGTTTCTGCCCTTAGTATCCTAGGGGTCCATATTGAGTAGTGAGGATCACTAGGTCCAAAGATATGGATCTTACAGTATTTTTCTTGCATAATTCTGAATATCCAGGATGTTTAGACCAATGAACAGGTCTATTAACAGTGTAGTACTGTGCCTGTCTTTCCACAGTCTCTCTGACACTGAGTATTTCTGGTTTACTTTATTTTTTCATCTTTGTCAGTATGCAAAGATTGAGATGAAAACTGTTATTTTTATTTCTATTTCTTTTCATATTAGTGATTTGTTTCCAAAAAAGTCATTTATAGCTTGCAATTCTTCTTGGGAAAATTGTTTGTTCTTATGCTGTTACTTTTTCTATGTTGAGGATATTTTGTCTCTTTAGGGTTAGTGGACCAAGACTGTGATTTAGAGTTTGGACCAAGACTGTGATTTGACTGAGTAAGAAATTTCTCAGGGGCAAACTCCCTCTAATAAGGTAACTAACTGTCACTGCCAAGCAATTTAGAATTTCAGAAATTTGCCTGGAGCTTTGAGAGTTTAAGTGACTTATGCAGGGACACATAACTAGTCTGGGTCAGAACTAAAATCTGTTACCTCTTATTGTCTCTGAGACCCATTCTCTTTGATTACTCCAACAGCCTCATATACTCTGAAACCATTTTGAGGATCTGTAGGATTATGCCTAAACCAGAAATCTCACAAATAGTCCATGAGCTCTCTAGTCTATGTTAAATTCATTTATTTTTTCTCTCACACAAAATTGACTATTACTGAGGATTTGAACACCAAGCATTGTTTTGTCTGTTGTTGAAAAGATCCCAAGGCAGATGTAATCGAGAGGTTAAGTCTTTCAGTATATAGAGAGAAAAAGAGTGGAGACTTCCCTTCTCAAAGCAGGGTTCAGGGGAGACAGTTGATGTAATGGAGAAAAGGTTTGGGGATAGTAAAGGGAACAGGATCTAGGAGAGGACAGCTGATGTTTAGGGTTGGCTCAGAGAGAGGAGAGGGGGTTTGAAGATTTTCCCCTTTCTGCCTTCCCTCTATGGCTGCTCTCCCAGATTTGCTCTTATCCTTCTTGTCCCCCTTCCACTACTGGAGACCAAAAGGGTTTCTTCTTAGGAAGATGTCTCTCCCCTTGATCTGTTCATTCACACTTGATTCACAGCTTGGCAAAAAGATAACTAATGTCAATTAACTCAATCAGGATAATCCAAAGGAATAACTTTTTCAGACTAAGCCCCTTGAGAAATAGTCAGGTTGGCTGACCCTGGATTTGGCCCCTTGGACACAGTTCAGACCCAGGGCAATAGAAGCTGAGGTAAAGTCTGACAGAGATTCAAAATGCTTTTTTTCAGGTTTCTCTTCTCTGAGTCCCTTCAATTGGGAAGTGTTGGGGGGAAGGATTTCCAGTCACAATCAGGAAAAAGTGGGTAACTCTCAGGAGAAAGTCTTATTTCCACCTTATCTCTCCAGCTTCTCCAAACTGAGAGAATAACTGCTCTTCAGAAGGGAACTTCCTGCTTCTCAAGATTCCAAACTCCTGGGGCTCCTCCCCCATCGAGGTGATCAGTTCCACACACTCTTCAGCCTGGCACTTTTTCTTTATGTGCCAGCCTCTGTCACACAGATCAGTTAGGTGTTTTAGTGGAAAAGAGAGACTAGAGCTGAAAGGTTCTGGATTCAAATATGGCCTCACATACTTCCTACATGTATGACCTGACAAGTCACTTAATCCCTACTGCCTAGTTCTTACCACTCTTTTGCCTTAGAACTGATACTTAGTATTGATTCTAAGACAGAAGGTAAGAAAAAAGACTGTTAAAAAAAAGGAGGTAGGAATTAGAGAAGACTTCAAGGAGAATATGGTCTAGAGAGAAAGAAAAGATATGATGGGGGATAGAGGACATGACATTTTAGGTCATTGATTAATCAAGCCAATGCCCTCTGGTATCCAGTCGATTGTAATTGCATAACTGAGAGAAATAGGTAGTCACTGCAAATCATTTCCTAACAATGTATTTTAATTTTCTGTTTCTTTTCCCTATTGGCAAATTGACAGTTTTTGCCATCTTAACTTTAGAATGAATGATATGCTTCATTCTATTGAGAGATGGTTTCTATGACTCCTCAGAAATAAAGGTGGCTTTAATTAATATGGATAAAGCACTGTGCAATGCCATTAAGCACTAAGCACTGTTAATATGGTGGAAACATCCCAGCTGATTACACATCCAAAAAATTGTTTCTGCATGCATTTTCAAAAATGCATTATGCATTATAGAATTTGCTAATATTGCCCCTGAGGATATAAGAAATTGACTTATAAAAGTATCCTCAGAGAATATCCAAAAAAGAGAAAAAAGGTTCCAAAGAGATATGCTAGATAAATCCTTTTCACTTGGAATCACTGTGATGTTCATATTCTCCTTGCCCTCACACCATTCTGAATTATATTTCTGTGTATCCATATGGATAATCTAACTAGGAAAATACCTTTCTGAGTATGAATATTAGAGTTGGGCTACCATGACTCAGACTAAAGCAAAATGACCTTGATGATTCATTCCCAAGTTCTTCTTCTTCCCTGAAGGGAGGTACCTTGCCTTTTGACTCTCTATTCTTCCCCCTTTCCCTCTTTTCTGTTTCTCTCCCTCCTCTCTTTCTCTCTCTGTCTCCTTTTTCTCTCCCTCAATTTCTCTCTCCCCCTCAATCCCTCCCTCCCCTAATAGTCTTTATATATATATATATGTATATATACATATATATATATTTTTTTTTCTATAGTCTATTCTCTTTCTTCTCCAGGATTTACTCTACATCTTTTCTACTATGTCCCAGATATTCTTTGTGAAGCCTCATTCTAGTCATTGAATTGACATAGTAGAAGTATCCCCCATCCCTGTGACCTTTCTGATGCATTGATTCTTCCAGAATCTGCCTTTAAGAAGAGCATCCAAGTCAGTCATACATATCTCATTCTTCTCCAGACTGAATTCCCAACTTAGTCTCTCTCTATCCCTGTTCACCTTTCTTTAATGTGTTGCCTTCCCCCATGAAAGTGTAAGATTCCTTGAATTCAGAACTGTCTTTCTTTCTCCTTGAATTTGTATTCCCAGTGATTGGCATAGAGTAAGTACTTACTGAATGATTTTTGATAGACTGATTGTCCTGAAGATATGAGCTATAGCAACTGACTTGATAAGTTGGGAAAATAGTAGTCAAATCTAAAGCTTCATGACCAAGTGTGAAGATAATCACAAAGAGCATATTGGGAACTTTACTGGTACAAAGATGCTTTAGAGTATATCAGCTCTAGACATTGGAATAACTCAGGAAGACCTACTTATCCCTACTAGATTATTTATGTCTGACTGAATACTTCAGAAGGGAAAAGGTAATAAACAAATAAATAAATAATCATTTACAATAGAAGGTAGGAAAAGAAACTCATTATATGAATATATATTATCCTCCTCATCCTCCTTAGGAGAAATAATGATGTGATTGATTGCCAGAGTAATATTCTGGCTGAATCATACAGGACCAGAAAATTTCAATCTGGTATAACCGTTTTCTATACATATATATATATATATATATACATTTATAATATGTATATTATATTAGATATCATTAGATTATTATAAAATATTGTATATATAATATTATATATTGTGTAATTGACATTTTATATAAAATTATTTGCATTCATTCATACATTCATTTATTCAATAAAAACACTTATTAAAGAACCAACTGGAGGCAAATCTCTTCACTAGGTATTGAAGGAGATAAGAAATGTAGATAAGCAACCATCCATTCCCTTGAATAGCCTGTAATTTTTCAGTAGCAGGTAAGCACTGTTTCTTATGGGGCAGTAATATGCCATTACATTCATGTACCACAATTTGTCTGGCCATTCCCCAATCGATGGACATCTAATCTAGTACAATGCTGGGCTGCCTCTCACACAATTTATAGAAGTCATTTTGAGGGTTTGTGTGATTATACACGAGCTAGAAATCTTCCTGAGAGTTTACATGCTTCCTAGACCTCATTAAATTGCTCTCATCTTTCTCAAGCAAAATTGTCTCTTTATCGTGGATATGGCCTTCAAGCATCTTATTGTCTGTTGCTAGAAAGACACTGAGTTGAAGAGAGAATTGGCCTTTCATACTGGGGGTGGGGGGAGGGCAAGTGTCTGAAGTTTTTTTCTTTCCTTCCATCTTAGAATCAACACAGTATTGGGTCCAAGGCAGAAAAGGCTAGGCAACTGGGGCTAAGTGACTTGCCCATGGTCACACTGCTAGGAAGTGTCTGAAGTCAAATTTGAATTCAGGACCTCCTCTCTCTAGCCCTGATACTCTATACAAGGAGCCACCTACCTATCCCCATCTGATAGTTTTGAATTTAAAATCACTTCTTGAAATTCTGATAAAGAAATACAGTAGAAAACATGCTCTAGTATCTAAAACTTCCCTGATATTTCTGAGTATCATTAAAAAGAAAACCAAAATAAAATGAAAAATATATTAAAAAATTTTTTTTGTTTGAAAAGAAACTCCTATGGGGAAAAACAATACTTTTTTCTTGAATTAAGAGGCACTTGTAATGCTTTACTTATACTCTGAAAACTTCCTGTGTAAGCAGATAATCCTATTAAAAAAGGGCACTGGTCTGAATTTCCCTAAACACAGAGGGAAGTCCCCCATAGTCAAATCTCTGTAAAGACTTCAAGTCTATCATGTGAAAAAATTCAATGGTGAACCGAGGAGTTTTATATGCACTTTTCCCTCCTTTCTATTTTATTTTTCTTCTGATATCAAAATATCAAATAAAAGGACTTCTATATAAGCCATAGAAGAGAAGGAGAAGGTGAGACTCATTCTTGTGAAGCTGATTCACACTAGAGAAGAGAGAGAAGAAAAAAGAGCACAGATTGTACCTGGTGATCTCTGTATCTGGGAGGAGGCCCATGTGGTAGTGAGGGTAGGGAGAGCTGAGAAGGAAGCTTTTGTCACACTCAACTGGGGAATAATGCCGGGGAGAAGAAGGTTTCTCGCATAGTTTGTTCACAGTGCTGTAAACTGGTTCAGGAGGCCTAGTGACAAAAGGAGAAAGAACAAGTCTGTATGAACAATGAACATTATATTGTGGCCATCATCAACACCAAAGTCTTCCTTTAAAGTCATAGCCAAAGAGTGTGGTGAGGGGAAGAGAGAGAGAAAGCCAGGAGGACCAGGGCTGATATTCTGCCTTGCCACATACTGCCTGGGCAAACCATGAACAAGTTCCTTAATTTCTCCATGATTCAGATGATTCTAACAATGTAAATCAAAGATGAGTTGTTGCTCTGCATTGGAGAGGGGAGTTTCTATACCAAGAATTCCTTCAATTTATCAAATCACCAGCATGGACAAAATAAAAAAAAAAAGAAAGTTCTCCAAAGATTCCTTGATCTTTTCAGTTCAACATCAGTATTTCTTTTAGAAAACAGGTTCCTCTGTTGAATAGATTTAAAATGCTGTTGATGATGGCCATGACATTCCTCTTGCCTATAAGTATATAGTTGTAATTATCTGATTATTAGGGTGGTTAAGTGGTACAGTGGATAGAATGCCAGGAATCGAGTCAGGAAAATCTGAGTTCAAATTTGACTTCAGATATTTTCCTAGTTGTGTGACCCTGGACAAATCACTTAACCCTGTTTGCCTCAGTTTTTTTAATCTCCCAAATGAACAAGAGAATGAAATGGCAAACTACTCCAGCATCTCTGCCAAGAAAACCCCAAGTGGAGTCATGAAGAGTTGAACACAACTGGAAAACAACTGAAAATTACCCGATTAGGGAAGAGACTGGAGACCATACGATACAAAAATCCCCAAGTAATGGAAATGGGCTTGTTTGGACTGGAGAGGAGAGTAATGTGGTAGAATATATGATAGCATTATTCAGCTATGTGAAAGACTGCCATGAGGGAGTCAGATTAGATTCATCTGCTTGCCCCAAGAGAGCCAAACTATGAACCACAAGTGGAAGCTATAGAGAGGCAGATAGCTGGCTGAATAAAAGGAAACAATTTTCTGAAAAATGATAAGTGTCCAAAAGTGGAATGGATTGTCTTGGAAGACAGTGGATTTACTCTTCCTGGAGATTTTCAAGTACAAACTTGAAGATCATTTGAGGAGGATATGAAAAGTCAGAGCACTGTATATTTTTATATTTTATTTTTCCAATTATATGTAATAACTATTTTTAACAGTTTCCCCAAATTATAAGATACATATTGTCTCTATTCCTTCTTTCCCTTCCCCATCTCTGAGATGGTAAACAATTTGACTTGGGTTATCCATGTATGATCATGCAAAACATATTTCCATATTGGCATGTGAGAGATTACACATATCAAACTAAGACACAAAAATAAAAAACAAATAAACTAAAGTGAAAAATAGTATGCTACAATTTGTATTCAGACTCCATAGGTTCCTTCTCTGGAGGTGGATAGGATTTCTTATCATAAGTCTTCAGAATTGTCTTGGATCACTGTATTGCTGAGAGAAGCGAAGTCTTTTACAGATAATCATCATACTATATTGCTATTACTGTGTATGTTCTCTGGGTTCTGCTTATTCCATTCTGCATCAGTTCATATAGGTATTTCCATGTAGGTCTTTTTATGAAGTTCTTCTGCTTATCATTTCTTCTATTTTCCATCATAATACCATGCCACAAAAATTTCAGAGTGTGCATTATTGTGTACTTTGTGAATCCAAACATTAAAAATGACACAGTCTGTGCCCTCAAGGAGTTTATAATCAAACAGCCAGAGGTGTTGCTGCATGCACATGTATATACACAGGCATGTATGATACAAAGTAGAATGTGGTGTGAACCAAAGAGAGCTTCAATGTGTTCTAGGAAAACGTAAAGAGAGAGGAATTATATTCCTTGAGTATGCTCAAGGCATGCAAGGTGGCTCTGTAGATGGATGGAAATGGGAATGTACTTATGAGAGCAGAGACCCATGGAGATATTGCTCCAAGTCATAACATATTAGAGTTGGAAATGTTTTTAGAGCTTATCCCAGAGATTCTTAACCTAGGGTATGTGACCTTTTAAAAACTGACAAGTGTATTTCAGTATACCTGGTTTCTTTTGGAATATTATGTATTGTATTTTATATATTTAAACCTGTGAAAGAGTCCCCAGCTTTCACTCAACTATGAAAGGGGTCCATGTTACAAAAAAGGTTAAGAACTTTTGAATTCTAAATCAATCACTTCATTTTATAGGTGAGGAGGATAAGATCCAGAGAGGGCAATGAAGCAAAATCCCTTGATGAGTGAGAGATTGAACCAGGATCAGAAGCAGGCTTTTTAATGCTTGTTGCAGAGATCTTTCTGAATGTTACTTTGTCATTTCTCTTAACTGAAACTTCAGATTGGTTCATAATGCCCTTTGTAGACAAAATTTAAAACTATAAGAAGAGTATGCTTTGAAGGGTATAAGGATGCTCCAACCAATTGGTTAGTTAATTAGTGTTTATTAAGAACATACTATAGATAGACAGCTAGGTAGCACAGTGGATAGAATGTCAGATTTGGAGTTGGGAGGATCCGAGTCCAAATCTAGCCAGACACTTCCTAGCTATGTGACTCTCAGTAAGTCATTAACTCCAATTGCCTAGTCTTTGCTTCTCTTCGGTCTTATATTGATACTAAGATAAAAGGTATGGTGTTTTTTGTTTGTTTGTTTTTTGTGGAAACCCTATTACATGGCAGGGATTTTGCATGTACTGAGGTTACAAAGAAAGTCTGGAACACAGTCCAGGCAGATCTGAATGATTAGAGAAAGGAGAGAGAAATATCTGAGTATTGGTTATTATTCAAAAAAGGGAGATTCAGTTAGGGGACTGATAGGTTTTGAACCCAGGACTTCTAGACTTAAAGACTGTGACTCAACCTACTCTGCTATGAAGCCTATCAGGCATATCATTTTTTCAGAAGAGAAAATGGAGCCTCCCAGAGGTCTATTCAATTCAACAGACTAAGCATTTTGCTCCAAATCACCCAGTTGTCCTTGGTAAAGGACTCAACCCCAGGCCTTCTGACTCCAAGTCATGCTCTTTCCAAGACAACAGGTTCTGCTCATGAGTAAAGATAAGGCACAACAAGGAGCTCTGTGACAGGTTTTACTTGTCACATTCCTGTTTGGGTGGCTGATTCACTACAGCAGGAACCAAATCAAAGACAGTAATATGAGAGAGAAATTCAGTCTTTTTCAAGGAAAGCAGATAACCTCACTCAAGGCCTGGATACTGACCAGATGAACTCGATGTGCTTCTAGCCTCATAACACTTTACAAGTTCCAGCTGCCAAACAAACCAGCCAGTATCAGCTACAACAAAATGAGTGCAGGTTCTTTGCAAACCTTCATAAGCAGCACTGAGAGTCAATTCAGATGGATGGAAGGGTGCCTGAAAGGAGATACCTAATTAAGGAAATGAGCCGCTGTCTGAATCTTGGTTAAGGTCTTAAAAACTCATTCTTATAGCATTTCAGGAAGTCAGTTCTCCCTTCCAGTAAGGCTTGTGTCAGTTTTATTAATCTGGCTGGCAATGACAGCCCAAATGACAACGAGACCAAGTTTTCCAACTAGAGTAGAGCTGTGGTTGTTCACAGGCATATGATTTGAAAAGATTTCAATTCTGGAGAGAGAGAGAGAGAAAGGGATGGGGAAAGAGAGAGAGAGAGAGAGAGACAGAGACAGAGAGACAGAGAGACAGAGACAGATGGAGAGACAGAGAGACAGAGAGAGAAAGGGAGAGGGACAAAAAAGGAGAGGGAGAGAGAGAGAGGGAGAGAGAGACACAGAGACAGAGACAGAGACACAGACACAGACACACACACACACACAGAGAGAGAGAGAGAGAGAGAGAGAGAGAGAGAGAGAGAGAGAGAGAGAGAGAGAGAGAGAGAGAGAGAGAGAGAGAGAGAAAGGGACAAAAAGGGAGAGGGAGAGAGAGAGAGGGAGGGAGAGAGAGAGACAGAGAGAGAAAGAGAGAGAGAGATGGAGACAGAGACACAGATACAAAGAGAGATAGAAAAAAAGAGAAAGAGAAACAGAGAGGGGAAGAGGAGGAGGAATGGAACAGATGGAAAAAAGGAAGGAAGAAGAGGGAAGTAGGATGAAGGGCAGGAAAGAAGTTGAGATAGAGAATGGAACTAATTAATAGCAATTTTTAGAAAAAAATTCATCAGATATATAATGCAGAAAAGGCATGACTCTAATTAAAGCCCTCATCTCCCTCTTTGTCCCTAGTTCAGGGAATTATTGCCGAGTAGGATGGGGGATATAACAAGGTATCATCCATTCTTTCATTCTTGCCACAAGTATCTATGAAGCACCTCATAAGAATCTAGCACTGGAAGATGTACAAAGATAATCGGGGCACTAAGAGTCCCCACTCTCAAGGAAACAGTTTTAAAATAGAGAAAGGGGAATAAGATATGTACAAAAAGAAATATACAAATTAAAATGTTCTGATTATATGAGGAATGCCAAGAACAGTTACATCTAATGTACTCTTTTTACTCCACCATACTGTTTCTTTTATATAAATTAATTTTCACTTAAAATCAAAAACTCTTCTTGACCTGCATGGGGCACTAGAGTAATTCAGGAGGTGAAAAATTTTTCTCTGATTCTGATTCTCTCTCCTTTTACTCCTACCCCTCTCCATCATTCTTTTTTTCTTCATCCACTTTCTGCCCTATTGTCCCTATACCCCATGTCTCTGCCTCTCCTTGTTTTCTTCTTTTCTTTCTCTGCCTCAGTCTCTATTCATTTTCCATTTCTGTGTCTCTCTATGTCTCTGTTTCCTCCTCATTCAACCCCTTCAATTTCCCCTTCCCCCCGCAAAAGACAAACACATGCTGCTGAACATCATGAAACTTTCATCTCCTTCTCCCTTTGGAAGGGTTAGAAGGAAACACTATTATTTCATATTCTGCAGGTTTAGTAAATTTCCCATTTGGAGCTGACTGCAGTGACTTGGGCTTCAGCTGGTGCCTCCAGTACCTTTGGCAGCAGAGACTGCTGAGTTGTATAACATTCAGGATTTATGACTTGTCTCCAATCAATTACTCACTGTCTCTACTCTTATTAATCCAGAGATGTAGCACCTGATATTGCAGCCTCATTTTTGCCTGGCACACAGCTTTTCTTTCCTTCCCAATTGATTTTATTTTACTTATTCTTGCCCCACCACCCCTTATTCCCCAAGGCCATAAGCTAAAGAGAACACATATCAAATCCAAACTCTACTTTCCAGATTGTGAGGGCACTTGATATCTCTGAGAAAAAAAAAGATTTTAAAGATTACCTTGCAAAAGTTCTCTTTTTTCAAACATGGATAATAAACTAAGGTTAAAGTCCAAAGTGGCTAGTTCTTCTCAGCCAGAATGAAAGTTTCCTAAATAGAGAATTGCTCACATTCATATAGGGTAGTCCTAAAATTGCACTAAAACTTTTGGGACACTCTGTATATTGATCAGCAAGCATTAGTAATTAGTGTAAGCTATGTATACAGTACTCTGTTAGGCAATGGAGATACAAGGAAGAAACTAAATAATCTTTACAATGAAACAACCAATAAACATTTACTATGCACCTACTATGTATGAGGTACTCTGATAAACACCAAGCATAGAAAAAAGGCAAAAGACAGTCTGTGCCTTCAAGGATCTTATAATCTAATAGAGGAGCCAGCATACAAATACATACAAAGCAAACCGCATACAGGATAAGTAGAAGATAATAGAGGGAAGCCTCTACAATTAAGAGAGGCTGGGGAAGGCTTCTTTTAGAAGGTGGATTTTTTAAAACCCTTACCTTCCATCTTAAAGTCAATACCTTGTATTGGTTAAAAGGAAGAGGAGTTTTATGGGCTAGGCAATGGGGATGAAGTGACTTGCCCAGGGTCACACTTCTTAGAAACATCTGGGACTTCATCTGAACCCAGGACTTCCCATTTCTAGGCCTGGTTCTCAATCCATTGAGCAACCTTGCTTCTTCCGTAGAAGGTAGATTTTAGATGGCACTTAAAGGAACCCAACAAGGTCAGTAATTGGAGCAAAGGAGGGAGAACAGTAGGGGCATGCTGGAGAGCCAGAGAGAATTCCTGGACCTGAGAACTGGAGCATCTTGTTCATGGAATAGCCAAGAGCCATCTCTGGATAGAAGAGTTTGTGCTGGGGAGTAAAATGTAAGAATAGAAAGGGAGAAGGGAGATACATAATGAAAGGCTTTGAATCCAAACAGAGTATTTGGTATTTATTCCTGGAGGCAATGGGGAGCCACTGGAGTTTATTGAGTAGAGATTGTGTGTATATGGGTGACATTATCAGATCTTCCCTTTGGGAAAATCACTTTAGTGGCTGGATGGAAGATGGATTGGAGTGGGCAGAGAGAAACACCAATAGGAGGCTACTGTGTGAGTTTATGAGAGTCTGCACTAGAGACTGTCAGAGGAAAGGTGTATCTGGGAGATGCTGCAAAGGTAAAATCAACAGGACTTGGCAACAATCTGGATATGGGGAGAGGGTGAGAAATAGTGAGGAATCCTGGATGATACCTAGGTTGAACCTGAGGGACTATGTGGTTGGTGCTGTTTTCTACAGTACTAGAGAAGGTGGAGGAACAGGTGAGGGTTTAGGGAGAAAGATAATGAGTTCTGTTTTAGACATATCTAGTTTAATACATCTGCTTTTCATCCAGTTCAATATATCTGAAAGGCAGCTGGAGATGTGAGATTGGAGGTCAGCAGCAAGAGTGGGGCAGGAAAGGTAGATTTGAGAATCATGAACACAGAGACAGTAATTAAATCACGGGAGTTGATGAGATCACTAAATGAAATAGTATAGAAGAAGGGAAGGTACAGAACCCTTAGAGAGGCTCTAAGGTTAGAAGGTATGATCTGGAGAAGGAACCAGGAAAGAAAAAAGAGAAGGTGCTGAATGATTAGTAATCCAAGACTCAGGCTTGATTTGGTGTATTGTTAGTATGATAAGAGGTCAGGGATTCAAGAGAGGACAATACAGAGTTGAAATGGTTCACTAAGCATTCAAGATGAGAAGAAGAACAGATGGTGGATAGTGCAAGGGAGATGGCTTGGGAGAGAATTCAGTTTTGATGAAGAGAAGGCAGAGGAAGTATAGATTATGGATGAATAAAGGAATTTCAGAATTCTTGGACATGGAGTTGTTCTTGGATATGGTTAAGATGAGGTGGAGGAGTAGCTCATGGGAAGTTGAGGAAATGAGTAGTGGAGTATCTGAGAGAGAATTAATAGGTGTTTTTAAAAAATCTTTTCCTTTGTCTTAGAATGGATACTATGCATTAGTTCTAAGGCAGTAGAGTGGTAAAAGACTGGGCATTTGGAGTTAAGTGATTTGCCCAGGGTCACATAGCTATGAAGTGTCTGAAGCTATATTTACTATTTGAACCCAGGATCTCCCATCTCTAAGCCTGACTATGTATCCCCTGAACCACCCAGCTGTCCCTAGAGAATTAATATATATATATATATATATATATGTTGAAGTCTACTAGTAAAATGACAGGAATTACGGAGGAAAGATATTATAAGCCAGGTATCAAACTAATTAAGGAAGGAAGGAGAGTGACCCAGGTGTCCATAGATAACAGTTACCAGATTTTCGTTGAGTAACAGATATTAATAGTATGAACCTAAAAAAAAGAGAGGTTATTGAGTGAAGGAGGAAAGAGGAGAACCAATGGAGAGCAATGTACTGGAAGGTATCCAGGAAGGTTATATCATCTAGGGAAGACCAGGTTTCCATAAGAGCTGATAGATGGAAGGATTAGGAAAGGACCCGATTTAAGATGAAGGGAATTTTGTTGTTTATGGAATGAATATTCCAGAAGGCACAGTAGAAGAGATAGGTGGAATTAAGAAGAAACTTTAGGGTAGGAGGGTTGAGGGGAATGGGAATGAGGAATGGAGGGTTAGGGGTGTGGATGGGGTTTGGATAATAATCCAGAGTAATTGGGATGTGAAGGCTATGACAAAATGTAAGAATTTTCATCATGGAGTAGAAGGCACCACTCCTTTACCCTCAAAAGACAGGTACAACAGGTTATAGGAGACCTGATGCTAAAGCTCTACAAGTTTACGTTCTTTCAAGGAAATAATACATACACATATATGCGAATGAAATATATAGTGCTTTAAGGTTAGCAAAGCACTTATCTCATAGATATAACCTGAGGTATATAGCATGATTAGGGTCACTTCCATTTACAGGTGAATCTCTAAAAACTTAAGTAGCTTTTTCTGGAATACACAGCTGGTAAGGACTACAATTTGAGTTACTAAATTCCTCACCATAGATTCAGAGCTTTTTCTAACCCCACCACACCAGGTATGGCTATCCCAGGATGTGGGATAACACATATTTTTGAAATATTAAATATTTTAAATATTTACAACATTAATTATTAAATATTAAAATATTTTAAAATATTTAATTTAAATTTTATAACTGGGTAGTTGGTATAATGGGAAAAGTCTGCTCTTGGGGTCAGAAACTCTAAGTTTGAGTCTAATATTTTCCATTTTGGTTGTATAATTTGGGGCAAGTCATTTAACCTCTATGACCCTTTGTTTTTTTATTGACAAAAGAGGGATAATAATAATTCACTACTTCCATCATAAAGTTGTGAATTAATGATTGTGTAATGTATTATTATTGTATTATTAATGTATTATTAATGCCCTGCTAGGTCTACCAAGCTAAGAAAACAAAAACAAAGTTAAAACCACGAAACACAAATGTCCAATGGCTCTTATTCTCAAAGTTTATCAATAAAAAGGATCAATAATTTATGGGAGGAAATATGAAAGAAAAGAATCAGCAATACAAAATGAAGAGTCAGAAATCTGTATATAAATGGCTAAGGAATGGGAAATGAATAAAGCAAGAGAGTTATTTCTTTCAGTTTTGTGTTTCTTGTGTCTGTAGAAATTGTGGAAGATAGTTCTCTAAATCTATTTGTCTGTGGGGAAGGAGGAAGAATAGAGACCTATTGAAGTTGAATTACAGAATCTCAGAACTGGAAGTCATCTCAGAGGTCTAGTTCAACTAAAATTTCCTCATGAATTCCTTTACAATGCTCCAGTAATTGGTTATTAAAAAAAAACAAACCTTACCTTCCATATTAGAATCAACACTAAGCATTGTTTCAAAAGCAGGAGAGGTAAGGGTTAGGCTATGGGAACCAAATGACTTGCCCAGGGTCATACAGCTAGGAAATATCTGCGATCACATTTGAACTCAGGACCTCCTATCTCCAGGACTTCCTCTCTAGCCATTGAGCCACTTAGTTGCAACTCCTCCCTTTTTAAAAATAATAAAGTTAATTGATTATTTAGGCAATTTATCCCTGTAGTAGTCTATTGCATTTTTTGCCAGCTCTAATTGTTAGAATTTTTTTTCATATTTGGTACCTAATCTGCCACCAACATTTATCCATTGCTCCCAACAAAAAGAGGCAAAATAGAAATTTGGGGAAGTCACTGAGTTATAGATGAGATGGATAAAATTCATGACTAGAACATTCTGTAGAAAGTTAACACTTTATTTTTTATTTTTAAAGATTTATTTTTATTCAAAAATATTTTATTTTCCCAATTACATGTAATAACACATTTCAACATACATTTACTAAAATGATAAGATCTAAATTGTCTCCCTGTATCCCTTTCTTCCCTCCTCTCCAAGATGGTAATCAATTTGATCTGAATTATATATATATGTGTCATCATGCAAAATCCATATTGGTCACTGTTGTAAGAGAATAGTCATATAAAACCCAAACTCAATGTGAAAGATAGCATGCTTTGATCTGCATTTGACTGAAACAGTCCTTTCTCTGGAGGTAGATTGCATTTTTTGTCTTAAGTTCTTCAGAATTATCCCAGATCCTAATACTACCATGAATAGCTAAGTCTGAAAGTTAATACTTCACTAAAAAGGAACTGAAAAGATAAAAAGGCAGTGAAGTATCATTTTATATTGAAAAAATATTCACAGGGAGAAATTCACAATCTAATGTAGCAAACTGTTATGGAGTGCATTTGGATGAGAATCGCCAGATGGATGAATAAAAACAAAGTTGGAATGGGTATAAACTACAAACCACCTGGAAAAATGGACAAAATTGATTAAGAATTCAGGAAACATACTGCAAATTTGTCAAGGGTGAATGGAGGAATGGGAAACTCCAATTATTATTATTATTTTGGAATAAATTCCAAATCTTGAATTTGGATTACTGATAATTTCATCCTTTTACATTTAAAAGATCACTGCTGTTCTAGACTTGATTCTGACCAATGATTTGCAACTGACCTATGAAGAAGAAACTGGCAGAACTTTGAGCAGAAGTGATTGTTTCATTTTAGGATTCCTTATAGAGAAAGTAAGGAAAGCTTGACACACTTTACACTTTAGGAAAGAAGACTTCAATGTGTAAGAGGAATGATTGGTAGGATTCAATAGTATATGATTCTTTGATGCCAGTTGGCTAATTTGGGATAAGAAGTATTCAAGATCAAAATCTAATAGCAAACACATACAATGCCAATAAAGAAGAAAAGAAAGAACTGGCAGGAGACCAGTGTGGATGTACAGGGAACTCATTAACTAAGTTAGATTGTAAAGAACATGCATAGAAAATTGGAAGATAATTGAGGAGGAATACAAAGGACTTGCACATTCCTATAAGAATAGTGTTGGGAATATCATGACTTAAAATGACACAAAAGTTTCTTTTTAAAATATTACATTCCAGGCAAGATGAAGAATAAAGAAGGCACAGAGATATTACTTGAAGTAAATAGATAAGACCAATTAATACACATTTATTAACTGCCTACCATGTTTTTCAGGTGTGGTGCTAAGGTTAAAAACTAGTCCCTACCTTCAAGGAGCTTACCATCTAATAAGGGAGATGACATGCAAACAAATATCTATATAGCAAGCTCTATACTGAATAAGCAGGATATAATTAGGAGAAGAGGGAAGGCATTGGAAATAAGAGAAAAGGGTTCTTATATAAAGTAGATTTGACTTGAAACTTAAAGGAAGTCTGGAGGTCAGAAATTGGAGCAGAGGAAGGAGAACTTTCCAAGAATGCTGGCCAGCCAGAGAGAATGCCTGGATCTGAGAGCTGAAGTGTCTTGTTCATGGAACAGCCAGGAGTCATCACTGGATGAGAAGAGTTTGTGTTGGGGAGTAAGGTATTGGGAAAATAGAAAGGTAGGAGGGGGTGAGGTTATAAAGGGCTTTGAGTGATAAATACAAACTTTGGTATTTGCTCTTGAAGGTGATAGGAAATCACCAACATTTATTAAATTGTATGTGTGGAGTGGTTGGGAAGAATGCCATGATTAGGCTTTCCTTTTAGGAAAATCACTTTAATGGCTGAATGAAGGATGGATTGGAGGAAGGAGAGACTTGAGGCAAGAAGGAACAAGGCCAGTAGAGTATTTCAATAATCCAAATGTGAGGTGATGATGGCCCCACACTAGAGTGGCAGTGTCAGAAGAGATAAGTGAGAAGTATTTAAGAGCTGCTGAAAAAGTAATAATGGACCTTGGCAATGGATTGGATATGGGGGTGAGAGATGGCGAGGGATCAAGATGACTCCTAGATTGTGAATCTGAAGGAGGTTGGTATTTTTCTCCATAGTGATTGGAAAGTTAGGAAGTAGAAGGATTTAGGGGGAAAGACAATGAGTTATATTTTGCACATACTGAGTTTAAGATGTCTACTGGAAATCCAGTTTGAGATGTCTGAAAGGCAGTTGGGGATGTGAGATGAAAGGCCAATAGAGATACTGAGGCAAGAAAGATAGATTCAGGAGTCATCATCATCAAGATGGTAATTAAATCCACAGGAGCTGATGAGATCATCAAGAGAAATAGTCCAGAAGGAGAAGAGAAGAGGATCTAGGACAGAATCCCAAGCAACATGTAGAGAACTATCTTAAGCTTATTTTACTCTTTTTTTCCTACCAAAGAAAATTATCTTTGTCAAGGAAAGGATAGAATAATAATGATCAGACAGGGCTTGAAAGTCAAAATAAGTGGAAATATTACAAGAGAGTATCAAGCTGTTCTCAATGAGTTAAAGTTACAGGGTTGCCAGAGGTATGTATAATAATTCTGAGTGAATTAGTGGATGTGATACAGGTACAACTGTTATGGATCTTAGAAAGAGGTTTAAGAGATGTACCATAGGAACAAGGAAGGACAAATGTTTGCTGACTATACAAAACAGGAAAAAGGATGAAAAACTTTAAGCATAAGCCAGTGAGTTTGAGTTTGATTTTGATTTTTTGGCAAATATCAATTAACAATCAATCAGTAAACATTCATTAAGTGCCTATGTGCCATGCCCTGTGCTAGTACAGAACCCTGTGAATATAGTATTCAAGGCACAGCTTATAATTATTCAGCAACATCTGAATATAGCTTTAATGGACAAAATGGAAGGGTGTTAGATAAATGATAATATAGATTTTGTGAAGAAAATCACAGATTGTACTGAATCTCTAACTAGAATTGAACTCATTTTCTTATTTGGGTCACACCATAGGATAGGAATTTGTGTATTTATTCCAATGTTATGTTCTTAGGGACTAGAATTCTTTAAATACCTTATTCTCTAATTGGGCAATCCTCCTAAGTAAATAGTCTGTCCAAGGCCATCTGGCTGCTAAAGCAAGTCACACATGAAACATCTTTAAGAGCTGTTCAATAATGCTACTGCAAATCTCTACCACCCAGAGGCATGGGAATGACCTCCCTCATGTTCAGCATTCTGAGCAGTTTCCTACAAGAGAAGTAGGACTTGGCCTCTCTACTGAGAATGCAACTGATGAGTTTTAATTGGGATTTGGCTGCCTCTCCAAAAGAAACAGAAGCTACCATCACTTCCTATTAGGACACTAAATAAGTATTGGATAGAAAGGGGATTCACAAGCTTATTCCTGAATTGTGGATACAGGAATGAGAGACCCTGCTGGATTTAGGATTGAGGGTAAAGGTCTTCTCCACAAAAAGCTTCCCAAGATGCTCAGGTTGAAATGGAATGAGTTTCTATAACTCTAATACTGCATAGCTCAGTTTTAATGGGGGACAGATTCCCCATTGGGAAAGATAGGCAGAAAAAAATACAGATTATGTTGACATAACTTCTAATTAAGCTAATAAGTCAGTCATCTGAACATTATGCTGTTTACTTACTACTATTTTAGTATTTACTTGGCACATAGTAGTCACTTAATAAATGCCTTTTCAACTGAATTATTTAGTTTGCATATAAATGACTTTGTTAACCTATCTGCAGAATTATTTTCATTTCCCTGGATATCTCTGTTGATTTCAGATTATTAAGACATTTGAGGCATTCAGTACAAGAGAGAGAAAAATTTAGTGAATCTTGGTGTTGCAGAGACAGCTAAGGGATTACTGCATAAAAGGCTGGATTTAGAATTAGGGAGACTTTGAATTCTTACTCAGTCACCCACTAGCTTTGTGATCTTAAGCAAGTCTTTTAAATCTTCTCAGGCTCAGTTTCTTCATCTGCAATATTGGGATACTAATAGCACCTTCCTCACAGGGGTGTTGTGAGAATCAACTGGGATGTTGTAATACTGCTTTGCAAACTCTAAACTTAAATAAATGCTATGACTATTATCAATATTATTTGGTGAAAAGATCATTGGACCTGGACTCAGGAGGGATCTGGGTTCAAATACCAATTCTAACATTCTCTAGTAGGAAGACATGAATCTCAATTTCTTCTTTTGTAAAGTGAGATGCTGGGGATGCAAAAAGGAATTTGTCTAAGGGCAGAGTAACCTCAGAAAAGATAGAGTGGTAAGAAGGAAATAAAAATAAAAGGAAAATTCTCCTTGTATCAACTGCTCAAAGATTCCTGTGAACCTTCCTTTGTGTGACTATGTGATTCTGAGTGTCTCCATCGAAGGCAGAATCTTCTTTCACCCTTCCTGGACTCTTTTATGCCCTTTGGTTCCTTCTACTGAGTGTTTATTGTTCTCTCTCTCTCATAGAGACCTGTTGGTCCAATGCATCCTGCTTTGCCTTCCAGAAAATAAACTTACCACTTCCCCAGAAGCAGGCAGGTCATACCTAGGTAGTGTTATTAGCAACTTTCTGCAGAGTAGGCAAAACAGAGTATACAATTGTCAGCTTAGATACATCTGCACAGGTTCTGCACAATGGAACATTAGAGAAAGGTAATAAAAATTTTATATAGCACCTAGTATGTTCCAGGCATTGTGCTAAGCATTTTACAATGATCTCATTTTATCTTTACAATAATTGTTTGAAAGTAGGTTCTATTATAATTCTCATTTTATAGTTGAGGAAATTGAGTCAAATAGAGGTTAACTTTATTCAGGGTCGTACAATAAGTCCAAAGTTGCATTTGACTTCATGTCTGCCTGACTCCAGCCCCAGGGATCTATTCACTCACAACCACTTGCTTTCTTTTATTTTTTTGCAAAAGAAGTGTTTGTGGGCTACTCATGAATTGTATAAACTTGTAGAATGGAACGGATCCATGAATCAGCCTGTTATAGACCAATCATTAAAAGATTGTGCAGGTAACTAGGTAGTGTAGCAGATAGAGCACTGAGCTTGGAGTTATGAAGATCTGAGTTCAAATCCAGACTATGACACTTACCAGCTGTGTGCCCTGGGGCAAGTCATTTAGCCCCTCTTTGCAACAGTTCTTCATCTGTAAAACGGGGACACACTGGAAAAGGAAAGGGCAAACATCTTTGCCAAGAAAACCCCTGGACACTGTCCAGTGGTCATGTAGAGTCACACATGGTGACTATATGAATGAAAAACAAGGCTGCAAATGAGATGCAACTCATTACCATTCAAGCACTATGTAAGAGAAATGGTATCCAATGTGTCAGGAGAAAGATGAATGAATGGGAAAGGTGAGCTGGTCATGGGAAGGGAAAGCAATGTGATAGGCACACTTCATTTTCCAGTGCTGTCTACTCTATGCCAAGAGAGCTAGAAGGAGGTTAAAAGAACATAGACAAAGAACTAGAAGAGACCTCAGAAGCCATCTCTTCCAAATTTCTCATTTTCTGAGGCAGGAGGCAAAGGAAAGAGTGCGTTGATTTGTCCCAATGTAATATACAGAGAGGAAGTATCAGAAACAGGACTTGAATTCAGGCCCTTCCACTCCATAGCAGAATCTGAGCCCATGTCTTTCCTTACTCTAAATTCAATGCTCTTTCTATTATGAGGAAAATGTTAGGGATAGGCAGGAAATTTGGCAACTGTTGGATGTATGATGACTAAGAAAGAAAAAAAAACAGAAAGTTTGGAGAAGCTCCAGTCTTTGGGAGAATCAGTGGTTAGCTTCCTGAAATGAGGTATAGTTATTGTTGATGACTCTGATAATTACATTATCTAAATTATAGCTCTCTGTCAAACAAAGCATTGTGTCCTGTACAGAATAGAGCTTAATAATACTTCTCCAATCCAATTAGTCCTATTTTGCAGGCTGAAATTTTACCATTATAGGTAAGCAAGAAAAAGGAAAGTATTGCCTGACTTCTACAGGGGAAAGTCCTCTTTCCTTGCTTAAAGATTTCATAAAACTTTTCCTGGGCATCTTGTTTGCACTTGCATCATGGTTTCTGTGTATGTATCTGCCTCCTGATTCAACTGTGAGTTGCTTGAAGAGCAGCTCTGTGCCATATTTATCTTTATATCCCCCAGGGTCTAGAAAAGAGTAGCTGCCTCATAATTGTTTAGTGAAAATGTGTTTTGAGAAAGAATTAGGTATAATAACTCCCAATTATATTCCACTCTAAGGTTTGTTATAAATCACTTTCCTTATAATGCCACTGTGAAGTGAGTAGTGCAGGTAATATATTTTGTTTTTTTGAAAGAGAAGTTCAAGTTCAGAAAGATATTTCCCCGGGACCACACAATTATTAGATGCCAGATCAGGGACACTGGGTCTTCTAAGGTCAAAGTCCACTGTTCTTCCTACTGCTTTATACCTTAATGCTTTTGCTGTTGGGAAGGCTAGTAGAAAGTAGAGGAAGAATTAAAAGTACTCTCTTCCAATGAAGGAACAGAGTTACAAATCTAATAAGAAAACAGGAGTTTGTAGATATTAATCTGGACATTGGAGCTATACAATTATCTATTCCCACATTAGACAAAGGGCTTTATTTATAATAAATACAGCTAACCAAAAAATAAAAAGCTCTAAACAAATTGAAATCTATGTACCAATCTGTGAAATAGATAAAAGATACACATAAACCTGCATACAAGAGACACAGGTTAGTTGTAAGAGAACTTGAAGTCAAAAGACTAGAGTGGTAGTTTTGGTTCTTATAGTTATGTATATTACAACATGCCTTCCTTCTCTGCATTTCTACTTTCTTGTATTTAAAAGGAAGAATAACTTTAGTACCAAGAATCAGTATAAAAGACATCACTGAGATCCTGTATATCAGCAAAGAAAATGGTCTAGACACATAGTAAAGCTAAGAGTTAGAAACAAACATTATTATAGATTGCAATAGTATCCATGAAATAGAAAAAGAACCAATGAAAGACCTCTGATAATTTAGGTCAGTCTATTTTGAGGAGTTTTTTTATGAACTTTTTTAAATCAACTACATGTAATAAGAAATTTTCAGACAAGTTTTCATAACTTATATGATCGAACTTACCTCCCTCCCTCCCTCTCTTTCCCCCTTCCAGTGCTGGCAGGTGATTAAATCTGGGTTATACATGTATTATTATACAAAACATATTTTCATATTCTTCTTTTTTTTAAAAACGAGTAATCTTATAAAGCCAAACTCCAAAACATAAAACCACATACACAGTTGAAAAATTGTATTTTTCTATCTGTATTCTGCCTCTAACATTTCTTGCCCTGGAGATAGGTAGCATTCTTTGTCATAACTCCCTCACAATTTTCCTGGATCATTGTATTGTCAATAATATCTAAGTTTGTCACAGTTGGTCATTCCACAATATTGCGGTGACTGTGTCAAATGTTTTCTTGGTTCTGTTTATTTCACTCTGCATCAGTCCATGAAGGTCTTTTCAGCTCTTTCTGAAATCATTTTGTTCATCATTCTGTATAGCATAATATTATTCCACCATCATTATATACCACAAATTGTTCAGCCATTCCCCAGTTGAGGGGCATCCTTTTAATTTCCTATTTTTTGCCACCACAAAAAGAGCAACCATAAATATTTTTCTATAAGAGGTTCTTTCCTCTTTTTTTAAGCTCTTTGGTATACAAATCTGGTACTAGTCTTATTTTTGATTCAAAGGATATGCATTGTTTTATAGCCTTTTGGGCATAATGTCAAATTGCCCTCCAGAATGATTGGATCAGTTCACAGCTCTACCAGCAATGCATTAGACTCTCCATTTTGTATCATTTCCTCCAACATTTATCATTTTCCTTTACTGTCATATTGGCCAATCTGACAGGTGGTACCTAAGGGATGTTTAATTTGCATTTTCCTAATGAAGGGGGATTTAGAACATTTTTTTTCATATGATTATTGATAGTTTTTATTTCTTCATCTAAAAACTGCTTATTCATATCCTTTGACCATTTATCAATTGGGCAATGACTTGTATTCTTATAAATTTAGTTCTTTATATATTTGAGAAATTAGACCTTTGTCAGAGAAATTTGTTATAATTCCCCCCCAGTTTGTTGTTTTCCTACTAAATTTGGTTGCATTAGTTTTGTTTGTCCAAAAACTTATAATTTAATATAATCAAAATTATTCATTTATATCTTTTAATATTCTCTCTCATTTGGTCATAGATTCTTCCCTGCTCTGAACTATTCTATGTTCCCCTAGTTTATTTATAATATCACCCTTTCTGTCTAAATCATATACCCATTTTGATCTTTTCTTGGTATAAGGTATGAGATATTGATATATTCCTAATTTTTGCTCTATTATTTTCCAGTTTTTTTATACTGTTTGTCAAATAAGAGATCTTATCCCCAAAGCTGGGATTTTGGGGTTTATCAAACAGGAGATTGCAGAGGGCATTTACCCCTATTCTATTCCATTGATCTGCCCTTCTTTTTCATAGCCAGTGGCAGATTGCTTTGATGGTTACTGCTTTATAATATGGTTTAAGATCTGGTACTGCTAGACTACTATTCTATATTATAAGGAGTTTTTGGAAGACAGAGATCAGAATTGGAAGGATGAAAGAACATGGATAGATTGTGATTTCTGTTGGTAAAGGGAGCAGTAATAAAGATGACATGTCACATTTACATGCCCATCAAAGACTGTCTTGTCTTAGAGAGCCTATCATTCTAGCCCTTATGCAGTTCAAATATTCATGTGTGGGTGTTCAAGCAGCCCCTGAAATAAGTGTTGGGATAGAGAACGACAATCAGGATTTAATTGGTTTTGAAAGGGTATTTCAGATCTCAAATCCTATAATTGTCTGGGACCTTAGCTCTTGTGGGAAAGTCATTAAAAGAACACTCAATTTTAGCTTGATGCATTTCCACTTTTGTAGTGTTTCTGGCTGAGTGTGGTAACTCATAGCCCTTGTTTATACATTAAAAGAATCTCACTCTGTCCCTGTCATGGAGAGACTTTCAAGTCAATGAATACCTGCAGAGGGTGTTTGTGAATAGTACCTGGTCCTAGAAGTGAAAACTTTGACAGAGTCATAGGAATTAGTGGCTATGAAATAACAAAGATTTTTATCGATATCACATGCTTGATGAATAAAAGAAATGGGACATCTAGCAAAAAGCAAAACGATGGAGCCGGCATAGGAAATGGGCAACACCAGGGCTACAAATCATGCTGGGCACTCATCCCCCAGCTATATAGGATCCTCTGACATGTTCTTGACTATGTTTCCAGGCCTGTGAATTATCATAGAGTTAGTCCCTCTTTTCCTTTAAGATACAAGAGCAACACTATCTTCTACATGAAGCCTTTTCTAAAACCCTTAACTTCTAGTGCCCAAACTACTTTATGCATACTTGTATTTATTCACTTCATATTTTTTGCAATATACCTGTACTTATTCCCTCTTCCATTAGAATATATTGCAAGTAGGGGTTATTTAACGTGTTTGTGACTGCATCCCCAGTCTAGCAATGATGCAGTGAATTCACCATCTTCATATGTACCCCCTTCCCACTCCTTTATTCCTTCCCCAAACAAATGCATTCCACATCCTACACCTTTGCCTGAAGCCAAGGGATAAAGCTAAAGTTAACATAATTAAGTCTATTGTAGAGACATGACCAGGAAGAGATGAGCACATCAAAGAATCATTTTTCTGAGATTCGCTGAAAGGTCAAGCACCAGAACACTTCATTGGAGCCTGGGCAGTTTGGTACTATTGACTATAGCTAGGAGACAGGATTATTCAGAGGTAGAACCACAAAGGCAAATAAACTTATTTTTCTTGGAGAAAGGGTGGGAAAGGTCAAAAAGGGAGAAGGCCAAAGTATTCAAGAAAAAGGAATATCCTAAGAGTAAAAAAAAAAAAGCACGATGATAAATATCTCTGCAGGGCTCCCTTCTGTGGGCGATGGTGCTACAATGTGATGTCTCAAAAAATACAAAATATAAAAACACAATCCTCCTCTCTCCTCAAGGGGTCCAAAGAACAGATCATGATTATTTTTTTTAATCTACAACACCTGAGCAAATTGAGTTGCCAAATTTGATGTTGGGCTGGTCTGCATTTCAATTTTCTCACAAATCGATAAAGTAATCTTTGAAAGCTTTTAGTCTAATTAAACTACCTAAGACAGAATGCCAAGTTAACTGCATGAGTTAACACTATTTATTCAGCTCAGCACTTATGAATGCCAATTTGGACAATTTCAGAATATAAGAATTATTTGAAGGTTGGGGGCTGGAGAGGGAGTGAGGACCTTCCCTCACAGGAATCTCAATCTGAATTCACCTAGATTCTCCCCAGTGAAACAACTGTTCCAAATTAATTTTATTTTTATCAGCAGGAAGGAAACAGATTTGAAGCTGATATAATTAAATGAATTTGCTTTCCTTCCCCTCAAAATGTTGTATTTCCTATTCTATGTCTGCCACTGAATATGCTTATCCTCTTTAGCATCCCGTATTTGAATATCCTAGAATTTTAGAGCTGAAAACTGGCTTTGAACACAGAATGTTAGAGCTCTAAGGGACCCCGGAATACAGGTTAGAAGTAGGCAAAATATTAGGGAACAGAATGTATCTAAGTGGCCATGGAACATAAATGGTTTGATGTGGAAAGGATATCAGAACATTAGAGCTGGAACAGGGACACTGAACACAGAATATTAGGAAAAGAAGCAGAATTAAAACAGAGAACTTCAGGAGCAGAAGTGCCCATGGAGCATAGCGACTTCAAAAACAGCATATACAATCAGAATAGAATGATAGGGATAGAGGGGACTTTTGAGATCATCTAGTCTACTTAATTTTAGAGCTGAGGGCAGCTAGATGGTGTAGTCAGGAAGACTTGAGTTTAAATCCAGCCTCATATACATACAAGCTGTATAACCCTGGACGAATCATTTAACCCTGTTTGCCTCAGTTTCCTCATCTGTAAAATGAGCTGGAGAAGGAAACAGCAAACCACTTCAGGATCTTTGCCAAGAAAACCCCAAATAGGGTCATAAAGAGTCAGACATGACTGAAACGACTAAACAACAACAGAAATGAAGAAACAGAGACCCAAGAAGCAACAACTTGAACAAGATTATGTAGTTAGTGGCAGACCCAGTTCCTATGCCATTCTAGAAGGCAGCACACTAAAGTTCAAACAACAGTGGATTTGCTGCCAGAGATCCAGATTCAAATTCCATCTTTGCCAGTTACTGCCTGTGTGTCTTTGGGCAAGTCCCTTGCCTTTTCTGGACCTCCTTTTTCTCATCTGTAAAATGGGGGTCTAGTTGGGCTTAGTTCTAAATCAATAATTCTATGAATACAATTTTCCTGGCTTGTGCAACAATACTTTTCTTCCTACTACATCATTCTACTTAATGAATGTTTCTGTGAAATGTAGTGCATACACAGATGGACAGCACCATGTGTGTATGTGTCTGTGTGCATATGTGTCTAGATAACATACATTGAGGTGTTTCTGAGATTGTCAACAAGCCAGAATTTAATCTATTCAAATAGGAGTATTTGGCAAAAGCTGTAAACAGAAGCTTCTGATGATATTAGTGAAGTTTCTCATGCCATCCTGCCTGCTAACTTGTCCAAATGGTCTGGGTAAGAATATGAATTAAACAAAGGGCAGGGATAATTGGCAATGAAGCCAGCCTAGGGGAGAGGCCTGGTTGCCTGCTACAAGGATCTGTGGGAGGTCATGTTTTATTTAATATCCATACTGAAGAATCTCCTCATCTGAAAGAGGGGAATAGCACACCCAGGGAAATTTACAGCTGCCATTAAGTGTGGCACAGGGGAGGTAAGGGGAGAGGAATAATTAAATCCCATCAAGGGGATTTAAAATAAAGGATGAAGAGGAGAGGAGAGGCACCTTGTAATGTAATACATCCATGGAAAAGAACCTGAAATGGATATCCAGCAGATGGGAGAAATCTAGGCAGCACATATGCTGAAAGACAGCTAAGAATGATGCTCAGACAGCAAAATGCTGTGGGGTTTGCAACATAACCCAGATTGAATGAAAAGCCAATACTTTATATTAGGGCTATACTCGAAGACTCAGGGTCGGAAGATGAAGGGCCAGAAATCTTGCTGAGTATGTGTCAGAAATACTAAGTCTGTTTGATATTCAAAGATGCTAATAGGGAGAAGCAAAGCAAATGCACAATAAATTTAAAGAAACACACATTTGAATTCATAGATGTAAGAAAATAACAACTCATATCCATAGAGAAATGTATCTCATCAAGTTCTTTTCCCCTATAACTTCTTGAGGTTTATAGGACAAATATTATCCCCATTTTAGAGTTGATGTAACTGAGGCTCAGATTAGTTTAAGTGACTTGCCTATGGCATTACTGGCTAGTGAACAAGAGAGGCAGAACTCATGCAGCCATTTAAAAAAATGTAACAATTCAGATTTTAATCCATTGAAATAAGAGTATTAAGGAAAAGTTGTGCAGAGCCCATTCACAGCTTTTGAATCCAAATCCAGTGTCTTCTCCATTATACCAATTGTTTGGCCTTCATTTCTAAAGATGACACAAAAGTGATGTCCTGACATGTACACGAATTTGATTTAAATGAGGCAGAGGTGCATCAGGTTAATTGGCTTCACTCTCTCTTCCAGAGTCATTAAGATCCAATGGCAAGACAAAAGTCAGGGTGACTGGTAATGGCATGAGATGCAATGGGTAACACTGGAGACTTCCATGCTGGAACAAGCTCTAGGAACTCCACAGTAATACTTTATCTGCCTTCATGGTTGCTGGAACAAACTGTTCTCATCTGCTCATTCCACTGGGTGAATTGCTTGAGTAGACACCCCCTAATTCATTGATTGGTTTGTGGCCTATCGGCTACCCTCGACTTGGCTTATCCCATCTGCCAAGATGGTTTACAGGGGTGTAGCAGTTTTGCATGCTCCAGCATCTTGGAGTCATAAGTGAGAGTAGAGTGCCAGGTGGATGTGGAAGAACAGCCCTGAAAAAGACTCAGCAATCCCTCACACCTCAGGTGCTAGTTCTCCTTGAACACTCACACATCCCATTCCCAATACCGCGACACCAATACTCTCTGGAATGGTAAGATGGCCTCAGTGAGTGGACATGAGAGAAGATGATTTTGGGTTTAGAGTAGAGGAGCTCTCTAACTCAAAGAGAAAAAGGATTGTTTTATGACATCAAGTTGATAGCTTAATTGGGTGGTTGAAGTTATGTTCCATTAATCATTTAAAAGCTGAGAACCAACTGGAAAGGAGTAAGAATGTTTTTAAGGTGACAAAAGTAGTCAGCACTCACTCATGTAAAGGAAGCAAAAGAAAATAGTATGAACGTCATTAGTTAAACAGAAAAGCAAGCTTCCTTACAGTCAATTTTGTTATACTTAGGTAAAGGGATAGGGACTAGCCTGGTGATTGCCCTGGGGACAGGAACTCCCAGATAAGTAAACTCCCTGGACAGATAGGGATCAGAACCTTTTGGGTAATTATAGTCTTATGGGTCTGCCTGGGGCCCAGAGAAATGAAGGGACTAGTTATGGACAATATATGGACTTGAACCTAGTTTTTCCTGGCTCCAAAATATGTTTTCTATCTAATGTGCCTTGTGGCACCTCCTTTATTCAGGAACATATATCATGTGGATATGAATTAATATGGAAATTAATATTTTTTTAAACAAGAAAATAACCAGAGCTGAACATAAGTAGAATGAGGAACATTGGGAAGTAATGGAATTCCCCTTCATCGAAGGTCTTTAAGGAAAGTCTGGCTTACCACTTTTGGGTGATATTAGTGAGGGTATTCCTTTGTAAATATGCTAGACTAAATGATGCATTTCACTTCTGAGATTCTGTGATTCTAAGAAAATTCAAGGAGAGAATCCCTTAGGGATTCCAAGCTGGGGAATGAGTGGAATGGAAGGCATCTAGCCTGAATATGGGTTCTACTATACTGAAGTCTCTGTAATGACAATTTAGGCTTTCATTAAAGCATCTCTTGGTGATGGCAGAGAGATCTCCATTAGCATGTTATAATTATTTTATCACTTCCCAGTTGATGAAGGCCAATTGGATTCAAAAGGCAAATTTTACCGTCTTTGCCACTCTATCTTCCATTCTGGACCTGGGATTTCTAGTCATAGTTACCCTATAATTCAATTTAATTCAGCAAACATTAAACACCTATTATGCACAGAATGCTGTGCGGAGTTCTGAGGTATTCAATCAATGAACAAATATGTATTATGTACCTACAATGCACCAAGTATTATGCTAAACTGCTGCAGATTTATATTTAAGGAGTGAAAGAATGCACCAAAATGTAACAGTCTCTGACTTCAAGAAGCTTACACTTCACTTGCAGAGTTCATAAATACACATGATGCATTAATTCCCTATTTAAAAATCATATATTATTTATAAGCGAAAATGCTGAAAAACCTTTGCTTCTATTATAATAGAACTGAACTTGCTATTGAAAAGGACATTAATTAATAACTTGTGTTTACATAGAGATTTGCAGTCTTATGACTTCAAGTCTAGTGACCTTTCCATTACACTGACACTGTCTCTCCAAATAAAAGATAATTGGTACTCTGACTCCGCAATATAAGTGTTTGGAAAAGCAGCACCATGTAATGAATGGATTATTGGACTCGAGGGGAGGAAGCCTGAGCTCCAAAAGCAGCTCTCTCCTGTGCTAGTTTTGTGAAGACCTGGAAGTCATTTTAAAATTTAAAAAGAAAAAACCAAATAACAGTTTCTTCATCTATTAAAATGGGGATAATGATTCTTGAAAGACTCACTTCTTAGAGTTCTTATAACAAGCACTTTGTCATCTGGTAAATGATAGGTACAGATTACAATAGCTTGGTATTTATTTAAGACATTTAAAAATATGCCATCCTGTCCAATTCTCCTTAAAACAACCCTGTGAGGCATATACATAATAGTTACTATAATCTTTGCTTTACAGACAAAGAAGCAGTTTAAATGACTTGCTTAGGGAACTCTTAGTTGTCTAAGGCAGCATTTGAATCCAGATTTCTTCTCCTTTTTTGTTCACTGTCCTCCTTTACAGAATATTTGCTACTTCTCAGTTAAGTAGTAGTTAAACTCTGATATGGCATGAACCTCAGGGTCATTTAGGTCAATCTATACCTGGCAAAGAATCTCTTTGACAACAAACCCAGAAGTGGTTCCTTAGCCTAATCTGGGTCACAGAATAGCAGCATGGCATAATTTCCTTGGAGTCCCAACATTGATTATATGTATCCTCAGGTAATAACCAAACCAGCAAATAATAATTATAGCTAGCATTTAGATATCATTTTAAAAGGTTACAAAATAATTTGTAAATATTTTCTCATCTTATCAACACAACAAGCCTGGGGGCTATCCTGATTTTATAGGTGAGAAAACTGAGGCAAAAACAGGGTAAGTGACCTTTCTAGAGTCACAAAGTAAGTTAAGAGTCCTTAACAAAAACAGGGTAAGAGACCTTTCTAGAGTCACAAAGTAAGTTAAGAGTCCTTAACAAAAACAGGGTAAGAGACCTTTCTAGAGTCACAAAGCAAGTTAAGAGCAAGATTTGAACTCAGAATGTCCTGACTCCATGGCTAGTTCTCTATCTTCTGTGTTACCTTCCTGACTCAAATATCTATTAGATAACCACTGTGCCCCAAACACTCTGCTAAGAATTAGGGGAGATACAAATTATAGTTGAGACAGAATCCCTTGCCTCCACAGAGGACAGAGTCTACTAGGAAAATATGAAAGCTATAACCAGAACACTACCTGAGCAAATTCAAAATATGCAAAACAAATTATTTTGGGAGGTCTAAATGGGATGGTTTTTATTTATTAGGGAATCAAGGAAGACTTCATGGAGAAGGTGGCAATCAAGTTAACCTTGGCTAAATATGAATTCAAAAGATAAAAATGGGGGGCAGAGGGCACCGTGGGCACCAGCATCAGAGAAGGCAGTGTGAGCAAAGTATTAGGGCAGGGAGAGTGAAATACCATTCAAGGAGCAGAGAATAGTCTGGATCACAATAGCATAGAGACCATAGGAGAAATAACTGCATTATGGAATCTTGGGAGTTACATGTGATAAAGTTGGAAAGTTAAATTGGTCAAATAACTTCATATCTCTAAATTACAGATTCCACATGGGTTAAATGAGACTATATTATTTCTCTTTGGGTTACTGGAGGAAGGTAGTAATAATGATGACTAATATTTATTCCTAAAGCAATTATGTTCCAGACAAGGGCAGATAGATGGTGCAGTGAGTCCTGAGCCTAGAGTTAGTAAGACTCATCTTTCTGAGTTCAAATCTAACCTCAGATATTTACTAACTGTGTAACCTTGACCAAATCACATAACCCCATTTGCCTTAGTCTGTTTTGTAAAATGATTTGGAGAAGGAAATGGCAAACCACTCTAGTATCTTTACCAAGAAAACCCCAACAAGGTCACAAAGATTTAGGTATGACTCAACAATAACAACACCACATATTGCAGACACTGTGCTAGGTGCTTTTAAAATATTATATATATATATATATATATAATATACATACTTTAATCCCCCCCAAATAAACGCTGATAGGGAGGTACTGATATTATCCCCATTTTAGAGATGAGGTAGTTGAAGCAAAGAGCAGTTAAGTGAGTTGCTCGGGCTTCAGATAGCTTGTAAGTATCTCAGGCTGGAATTGAACTCAGGTCTTCTTGGCTACAGACGCAGTGCTCTGTGCACCATGGTGCCACTTAGCTGTTTCCTACTTGCAAACTATAAATATTCACTATATAAATATATCAAAATTTCCTATTTCTTGAAGAATCTAACACAGTGTTCTACACATAACAGACATTTAATCCATGTTTGCTACTTTTATTTTGTCTGAAATTTAACCGAACTGCTAGGAAAAAGCAGAAATGTTGACAGCAAAAGATCAGTAGGAGGAATTATTGAGTCTAGACTGTGGATGGCAGGCAGAGAAAAGCAGGACCTCCCCAGGGCTCATTAGATGCCTTTGGAGAACCTTCAGAGCAGAGAATAATAGATACACCACTGGAAAAGACCTCAGAGGCAGTCTAGTCTAGTCTATGTATTTTACAGGTGAAGAAACAGAGGCTCAGGAATGTTAAGGTCCCACAATTAGAGTCCCTCAAACCCTTCCCTCCCAGATCCTCTCTTCCAAGTAAAGATAACTATTATTAAGTTTGGGTCTGTTCTGATTCTAGTCAGATAGCTTAAAATTCTTTGGGAAATTCATTTTCATGAACATTCATAAAGTACATGTGTAAATATATGTATACGTATGTATTAGAGTCATTATCTTTATTTGACAGATGGGGAAACAGAGGCTTAGAAAATAACACTAAATGGCTTTTCCAAGGTTAGTTAGTGAAAAGCAGTGTGAGGTCTTGAGTCTAAATCTTCAAAGACCAATTCCAAGGCTACTTTCCCCCATGTCATTCTGCCCCAGCTATTCTCCATCTTTAGAGTTTTTTTGACTTCCTAAAACATGCCACAATTACAGCTAGTACAAACATAACTATTTCTAGGAACAGGAAGCTTTATAACTCTCAGTATCTTAGCCTCATTCTGGAAGAGGATATGAGAGAGAGAACATGGGATGCATCTTTTCTGAACGAGTTGTTTTCAAGAAATCCTGAGAATACTCAATAATGATTTTTGCAAAATGGAATTTAATGGATAAGTCAATGGATGCTTTAGGAGTGTTGACTTGTTCATCATAGAATGGCAAAGTTTGAAAGAATCTTAGAGATCATGTAGACCCAGACTTTTAGTTTATAGATAAGAAATGCAGAGCTATAAAAAGTAAAGATACTTATCCAATTATACAGCTCTGCTATTGTAGAATTAAAAAAGTTCATTTGAACTCAGACACTTCCTATTTAAGTGACCTTGGGCCAGTCACTTAAATCCAATTGTCTAGACCTTATCATTCTTCTGCCCAGAAACTGATACGTAGTATTGACTCTAAGACAGAAGGTAAGGGTTTAAAAATATGTCTTGGTTATCCTTCTATAATGATCATCAGTTCATTTTCAACCTACTACCCCCATTCCTACTCTTCCCCTACTAGTTTGGGAACTCTGTTCATCATTCCTCACAGTTTAAGTAGGAAAACCCTAAATAGTTGTGTAGTGCTTCTATCAACAAAGAACAAATTTCTCTTTGGCTTTCCATTCAGTGATTTGGATTTTTCCTGAAACCCCTGACTCCTAATAGGTTTTGCTTAAAAAAAATCACTTCAATGGGAGAAGGATCAGAAAAATCAGGGTTAGAAAACACAGAGGACATTGGAGACCCCATGAATCTTTCATATGGACAAGAATTACTATGCAGGTCTCATGATCAGAGATTTAAAGTTGGAAGGGGCCACAATGATCATAGAGTCCCTCCCACATCTTCATTTTAAGGATGAGAAAACTGAGATTTGGAGAAAAGATAAATGACTTTTTTTAATAGCCACTAAGGCATAGAGTAAGTATAGCTGTGTAGTTGGAATTAGGAAGTGGAGAGTTCAAATGCAGTCTTAGCAACTTGCTAGCTGTGTGGCTGGGAAAATCACTTGACATCTCTTTGCCTCAGTTTCTTCATCCATAAAATAGAGATAATAAAAGCACCTTCCTTTCAGGGTTATTGTGAAGAAAAGACGAGGCACTATTTATAAAGTGCTTTATCATTTTATTTGATTTTTTAATTTTTCATTTAATTAATTAATTTAGAATATTTTGCCATGGTTACATGATTCATGTTGTTCTTTCCCTCCCCCTCCCATAGCCAATGAGCATCTTCACTGGGTTTTACATGTATCATTGATCAAGACCTATTTTCATATTATTAATGTTTGCAATAGAGTGATGATTTAGAGTCTACATTCCCAATCATATCCCCATCGAACCATGTGACCAATCATATTTTTCTTCTTCTGTATTTCTGCTCCCACAGTTCTTTATCTGGATGTGGATAGCGTTCTTTCTCATAAGTCCTTCAGAATTGTCTAAAGTGTTTTATATTAAAAACATTCTTCTAAGGATAATTGTTATAAATTCTAGGTATTGACCATGGTCACAAAGCTGGTAAATGTGATTTGAAACAACTTCCTCTTGACTACAGGTGTACTCAACTCATACTATACCACACTATCTTGTAACTGTAGGCAATCTAATGCTGTGTTTCTCAGACATTGTAAGGAGGGGGAAAACAAATGCTCATGAACTTCTCACCTCAACTGGTTGTCTTTGGGTCTGTCTTGCACTGTGACCAGTCCTGACAGCTGTAAGACCTTACAACTTCAAAATCCCAGCAATCGTCCGAGCAGACCATCTGCCTGCTGATAACTGGGAGGGAAATGGAGCCATTTCTTGGTTATGCTAAATGCTACCCTGCCCCTCTCTCATGAGGTCCAAGTGAAAGTGCACATCTGAAAACCACCCCCAAATCACTCTAATAGCTGTGGTTTCCTAAAAATAGAAAGCCAGATGTCTACTCCACAATAAATACCAATCTGCAGCTCACAAGGGGAGAATTCAAGTCCAGAAACATTTATTAAGTCTCATGTTTGGCATGGCCTCTTTCCCTCCGGACTCATGGAAGATATCCCCATTTTTAGAAATGTTGGGATAGAGATTTTAGGTTCAATTCTGGCAACGTGCTTATAGTGTTCTGGTTACACTTACTTTTGAAAATAAATTTCTTCTGCATTTGTTTCAGTGTGCTAGGGAGAAAGCAGATGAGCATTTATCAGAAAGAGGATAAACATATCTAGAGTGACCCAAAGGAATGAAAATAGGACTGAGGAGACCAGGATTCTAGTTCAAGCGTTCTATTTAATAGATATGTGTGACCTTGGACAAGTAATTTCATCTCTTGGTCTCAATTTCATCATATATAACATAAAAGAATTGGAATCAAGAGGAAGTGATTTCAAATCACATTTAACAACTTTCTGAACATGGTCAATTTACTTGGCCTCAATTTCATCATATGTAAAATAAAAGCATCTAAATTCTTTGCCAGTTGTGAACTTTAAAACTACTCCACCACAGTCTTTTGCAAAAATGAATAATATGGAAATAAGTTTCAACTGATAACATTTGTATAACCCAATGGAATTGCATGTCAGTTCTGCAAGGGGGGAGAGAAAAGGGGAAGGAAAGAAATATATCATATACCTATGGAAAAATAACCTAATAAATAAAAATTTAAAAAATAATTTTTTTGCCATCCCATAGTAGAATTTATTGGGTTCTAAAATATCCTTAAATAAGCAGTGTTTATTGGGAAGCAGATAGAATTGGTGATTTGGGAGAAAAAGTAAGGCACTTGAGTGAATTTAATTTAAATCATACCCCCTTGTTCCAGCAGTCTCACCTCATTAGGTAAGATGCCACCGAGTCATGCGACTGAGTTGTCATTCTTGGCCAGCAGAAGTCCCCATAGGTGACATGTCAAATTTAGGATGGTGACATGGACTAAAGTAAAGCCAGTCCAATTAGAGACTCCAAGGAGAAGGAGGAAAATGGGCTTTATAAGCCGGCAGAGAGAAGCACAGCTTGCACTTTTCTTCTTGGATAGGAGTGGCTAGCTCTTTCCTTGGCCAAAGCCCACAGGGGCAATATTAACCTGCCATTGCTGTTTCTGAGGGCCCCAGCTTGGGCTCTCTTTGGTCTGTGACTCACTTTCTGTCCTCTTTGGACTGTTTATCACCTTAGCAGGTCCTGATGGCTGGGAGAGACCACTGGCAAGAGGCTGCTCATAGGGGCTTAGGCTGGAAACAAGGAAAAAATGGCACAGCTTGGAGACTTTTTTTTTTTACTTAGGGTGACCAGATAATCTTTCTCTCTCTAACTCTCTCCAAATTTTACTAATAAATAATTATAAATTAATATATAGTCTCTAAGAGATTTTTCATTATAAAACACTTCTGTTCCAAAATATTTGCCACCTGACGTTGCCAGAAATTCCTCTATTAAAATCATTTGGATTAAGGAATACTAATAAAGAATGTCAAACCCAAGCTATTATTAGCTTACACCTCAGTGTGAGTATGAGTAACTTTATGAGAATCCTTGAAACTTGACAGATAAGATAAGTGGCTTCAGTAGAAATAGGCACACAACATTGATTTTGATTGGCATTTGAGGAAAAGTAGAGAGTGATCAAGAACTAGCAGACCAAGGTGCCACACTGATATGAGAAACCCTGGGAGACTGATGGAGAATACCAAGAATGACTAGAGAGGTGAAAAGCAGGTTGGATAATAAGAAAGATATGTATTTTCCATCTCCAGAGAAAGAACCAATAAATATAAATAAGCAAGACATAGTTTTAAAGAGAGATATTTCTTTTTATCAGAAATTGACTTCTTTAGTGCAGGGAGGGGAAGGTGGGAGGGAGATACCTGGGACTTTTAATGTAAAAAACAAATTTAAAAATTAAAAAAGAAACTGATTAAATACCTACTATATCCAGGGCATGCATACATATATAGGTACATTTGAGAAAGAGAGAGAAGAGAGACAGAGACAGAGAGATAATGAGAGAGAGAGAGAGAGAGAGAGAGAGAGAGAGAGAGAGAGAGAGAGAGAGAGAGAGAGAGAGAAAGAGAGAGAGAGAGAGAGAGAAAGAGAGAGAGAGAGAGAGAAAGAGAGAGGAGAGAGAGAGAGAGAAAGAGAGAGAGAGAGAGAGAGAGAGAGAGAGAGAGAGAGAGAGAGAGAGAGAGAGAGAGAGAGAGAGAGAGAGAGAGATGTGGTCCAAGGTCCCTTTCAGTTCTAGTATTAGAACCTATGGCCTTGATGAAATATAGGAAAATAACCTACTTCTAATCTGTTAATAAAGCACTTAAGTCATTGCAGAATGTTATATTTGAAGGATGTGGGACAACAGCCTTGCTTATTTATGAAGAACAGCCATTTGGGCTGGTTGAGGAGAATTCATCTAATGAAGCAAGTGAATGGGACTCAGATAATTTTAATATTTTCTAAAATGTAAAGTAAAACTATATATGACCTCCACTTCACGGTGGCATGGAGCTGATTCTGGGCTTTTGAATACTTACATGTAGCACAATAGTTCTGACAGATTTTTCTGGAAAGAAAGATTTGTATTAAGTGACTGATAAGAGACTATATTATATGATGACCAGCTACAGTGAGGCTTATCAATAGTGTTTGTTTCTAGGGGCAGTTAGGTAGCACAGTGGATAGAAAGAGAGCCAGGCTAGGAGTTGGGAGGACCTGAACTTAAATTTGCACTCAGATACTTCCTAGCTGTGTGGCCCTGGGAAAGTCACTTAACCCCAATTGCCTAGCCCTTGCCCTTCTGTTTTAGAATTGATATTAAGACAGAAGGCAAAGGTTTAAAGAATAGTCTGTTTCTAGGTGACAAATTGTTCACCATAGGAACAGAAAGGCAGTGTGATACAGTGGGGAGGCCACTAGATTTGGAGTCAGGAAGGCCTGAATTCATCCTAATTCAGACATATGCTAGCTGTGTGACTTTAGAGCAGTCACTTAATGTCTCTGTGCATCAAATTATTCATTTATAAAATGAAAGTGTTGGAATCCATGGTCTCCAAGATCACTTTTGGTTTGAAATCTATAATTCTCTGAGCCCAGGAACTAAAGATAAAATTTCTACAAAGTCCACTGTTACTAGATGATCAGAAAATTAAAGGTAAGGTCCTTATTAAGATCTATTTAGAGTAATATTTCGCTTTCAACTTAAAAGTACATCAAACATTTATGGTGACTGAGAGCAATTAGAGCAGAGGATGGAAGTGGCTTCCACTGCTATTGTTCTCCTCAGGAATATGAGGATTCTACATGCTCTGTTGGTACACATTTGTTGCCCTCATACATAACCCAGAGCCCAGATTTCAGAGAAATGCAAATCCGATTCGCACTGCAGATGAACAATGACACCATCAAACTATGGTTTCTTGTCTGAGAATAAAATATGCCACCTCAGCAGAACCTTGCTACGCAAAACAGGTTACCAAGGGCTCCAGTGTTTAAAAAAGAAACACGGGAAGAATGGAAGGTCACTTTTTTAATAAGGAAAGTAGTAAATTGAGGTGGGGGGGGGGAGAAAGAGCAAGTGAACAAGCATTTATTATGTCTATTATATGCCAAACACTGTGCTAAATTCTTAACAGATATCTTCACATTTGATCCTCATGACCTTGAGTGGTAGATACTATGATCCTCTTTTTCCATCAGAGGAAATCAAGGCAGATTAGACCTCCATGGACTTGCCCAAGATCACATAGCTACTGTATGAGACTGGATTTGAATTCAGGTCTTCCTGACTCTAGGACCAGTTTCTATTCACTATGCCATCTAGGTGCCTATTTTAGGCAATATTGGCTATACCTATGCCTATATTTGCATACTTATAAGGTCAGAGAAATTAAATATGGGGAAAGTAAAGACTGGAGAGGATAGTGGGGATAATCCCCTGGATAATATGAGAGAGCATGTCATCAGTAGTTTATAAAGGAGAATTGCTTTTATCAAGTAGAAGGACTTTTGTGTGATAGAGCAGCAAAGACTCATTTCTTGCCACTTCAATTTTCGTCTCCTCAGCCGCTCCAAGTACCTAAACTGTCATCATTTTATATCTACCTTGAGGGGTTGAGGGCTGAAAAGGGGCAAAAGAGAGTAGAATGTTGGGGCATTGAAGTACATTAGGTAAAGGGAGTGGTATAGCTATGTTGGAGGCAAGCAGTGGGATGTGGTCCATCTTTCTATCCTTTGGGGTCAGGTCACAAATTCTTGGGGGTCATGTTATGGTCTCTATTTTGGAGATTACTGTTCTAAATCATTTCCAAGGTCACTTTTAACGCCAGCCTGGGACAGACGCATTGGCAACAGTCTACGGACAAATGAGTTGAAAATGTTAAAGGATACTCAAGGGGTACATTTCCCTCTCCCAAGACAGATACAAAGGCTGGCAGGTACTCAGAACAGTATCTAGATATAGAAATTGCTATATTTATACACTGACTGAACTGCCTATAACTAGTATTAAGTATCTCCACTGTTAAAATCATGATGTTTAGTGTTGAAATTGTGATGGCTTCCCAATAAAAGCATAGCTGGGAATTCTGGAACTTAGAGCAAATTAAGTAGTGATGATAGGGCATGGGCTGGGGTTGGGAAAGAGAGACAACCTAAACCTGGTGGATGTCACCACTGTCACTGAACTGATGTGTCCTGGTTGTTGGGAGTTTTCAAGCCCAGCAGCTTCAGCAGTGTTGGTGGCTTTTACAATGTTGTGGTAGTCTAAGAAGGAACCCCAGAAGAAGAAAATGACAGCAGGAGAACCCTCAGGAAGAAGCCTAGATCAACATTCACTCTCTACTGTCACAACCCTCCTAATAGCATTGAAGCTGGGAGACCCCACAGTTTCATAGTCCTTTGCTAGCCCCCTGACACCTGGCATATGACTGCTGCAAGTAGAGTGCCCTCCTAAGTGTCAGAGTCCTGGTGCATCGCTCTAATGATCTCTTGTTAGTTATGACCTTACTTTGCAAGAAGTAAGATTATTTAGAGTGAGAATGATGCAAAGAACTACCTTGGTCAAATATAGTCAGTATTTTCCCATTATCCACTGTGCTATAGTATATCAGGTTCCACTCGCTACTATTTTCTCTTCCCTACAATTACTTTGTACTCATTTTGTATATGTTATGCAAATACTTTTATGTATACATGTATACATGTTAACTGCCCCATTAGAATGCAAGGTCCTTGATGGTAGGGATTTATTTTTGTCTTTATATTCCCAATGCCAGGATTTTACATTTGTCTTTACTTTCCCAATGCTTAGTAGATTCTTTGACACATACTAAGTGCTTAATAAGACTGACTGAACAATATCAGAGGAACACAGGTTCTCCCAGTAGTGTCAGGTGCCTGCAGGTCACATATTAACTTAGGAAAACTAAGCACATTGGCTTACAAAAGCACAAATTAACATTATCTATGTTGTATTATAATTTTATTTATTTTGTTAAACATTTTCCAATCTAGCTCTGTATTATGCAGTTTTACTACCTGCTTGTAGGCTGTGGGCATTGAGTTTGACTCTTCTGCTCACCAATTTTCCCACCTCCCAACAAATATATACTTTATAAAGGAGAGATCTCAGGTCCAGGGAGTTTAAATCAGGTCAGACAGCTAATAAATAGTCAAATTCAATACCCTTTCCACTAAACCATTGTGCAACTAGGGTGATTGCTCCCTGTCCTGATACCAGTACTACGCCTACCTGGTGGCCAGAGGCATGTTTTCCCCAAATAAATCTGGCCCTGTTCTTTATCTCCTTGGGGATTAAGCATCATCTTTTTCTGCCTTAGTGAGCTCCCACTTGGTCTCTTAGTGTCATACCTGAGAGGTTGCGCAGGTAGATGGCACAGTAGCTAGAGTGCTAGCCCTAAAGTCAGTAAAACTCATCTTCCTGGGTTAATATCTGGCCTCAGACTAACTTTATAATACCAGGCAAGTCACTTAATCCTATTTATCTCAGTTTCCTCATCTGTCAAATGAGTTGGAGAAGGAAATGTCAAACCACTGCAGTATTTTTGCCAAGAAAACTCCAATGGGATCATGAAGAGTTGCGCACAACTGAACAATAACGGCACATCTGAGTTGGTACTTAGATCCTTCAAAGAATGGTGTACAATAGGTGATGTGTTCGACAAAGTCACCATCTTTATGGTAATGGTAATAAAATATAGCTAAGTAACAAAGATAACTACCTGGTGTAGTCGTCCTCAACAAGCATGTGCTTTGGAATTGGCGAGTACCTTCCGGGAGAGATGGGCGGCAGGGAAGATTTGTACTCTAAAGTGCCATTGTTGCCAGAGAGAATGTGATTTTCCATTGGTGGAGAATAAGCTGGTAGGAGAAAAGAAACGAAAATTTCATTTAGTTTAACTCAACATATGCTTCCTTAGATGCCAAGGGGGTATGCTAAAAATAGAAAGGTTCTAATGCTTGCTGAAGACAATGGCAGTCAAACAGGAATGTGGAGTTTATGGAGAGTTTGCATTTAATATATACAAGCAAATAATGACCTTTATGGTTGGCAACATATAATAACAGGGGTATTTACAAAGCAAGTTAGCATAATTAAAAGAAAAAAAAACAGTTAGAGGGGACAAGCAAGGCATTTTCAAGGCAATGATTAATATTCTATTGAAATGGAAATGTTAACTTTCTAATTGTAGATCTAGTCATTCTCTTCAAATGATTAATATCTAACCATCAAAAAACAAGATGCTATTGAGAGAAGGTCCATTCAGCCATTCAGCATGAAATTCTTTTACCCCCAAAATAGTATTTTTAGTCATGGAACACTACAGTCTCCAAAGATATAAAGTTAAGGATCAGCCCAAGGATAATGGAGAGAGACAGAAATTGTGGCTGTAGACAGTCTGCACTATTTAAAAATAAGGGATTAAAAATAAAGGAGAAGTGATATGTCATCAAAGAAATCAATGACTGAAAAAGAAGGTGAGCTGGTCACAAGTTTAAGAGTAAACTAGAATTGATGGGATAGCCCATGTTTAGAGTTAGAATTTTTTCACATTAAATAATGTATATTTATTAATTTGGGAACTCCTAACTCTTCAGTTTCTTCCATTTTTCAGCATAAAAGATATGACTCTGAGTCAAGACAGTGTAAACCAGTCAATTAATACCCATTTGATGAGCTACAACAAAATTTTCAACAAAGGTTCATCCTCTTGTAAGTTATTTAGGTAATCATGGAATTCATATGATCAAGTCACTATACTCTTATGAAATATTCTGAAACATCCCCTTCATTGCTTAATGATGCTCTATAAGCAGCTACCAATCTTGTCTATTTCACTAGGCTCCTTACTTCATGATTTCAGACACAGTTTTAGATAATATATTTACATCAAGAAAGGACATCAGATATCATTTTAAAGCCTGAAAATATAGGGATTATAGACTTTACTTGAACTCTAAAGATTCTCTGAGAGATTTACTAGTTATATGACCCTGATTAAGTCACTTGGAGATGAGCCTCAGTTTCCACATTTGTAAAATGGAGATAGAACCTACCTCACAGTAATACTGGTACTTATGATTTTGTTCCACCATTTAATTTTACAAATGATGAAACTGAGGCCAATGGATTTTTTTCATTTTAGTTTATTTTTCAATGAACATTCCTTTCCCCAACCTATCACCCCTCTGAATTTAACAGAAAAAGGAAAAATAAACAAATGAATGTAACTATTATTATCATAAAATAAAAAATTCCTACCTAATTCCTATCCAATATATATCTATATACATATATATTATTCTGCATGTTGAAACCTCTTTGAAAAGAAATAGGAAGCATGGTTCAATATCAGTTCTTTCCCTAGAGTTTATCTAACTTACCTGAGATCATATAGGTGAATGCTATAGTTGAGATTTGAATTCTGGACTTCTGTGTCTAAATCCAATAACCTTTCAACCATTCAATGCTGTCACATGATGCCTATTTCCCACAAACCTCTTAATATCTATATTTCTGAATTTTCTAGTCTCCATTCTGTTCTTACTTCCCCAATGTTAACCATGGATGATGTTCATGGAGTTACTCAAGGCATCATTGATTTTTATGTTTGTTTGCTTGTTTTTTGTAAATACTTTTTCTTTCAAGAATGTTTTCATTTCCTTAAGGACAACAGTTAAAAATTCATCCCTATTGGAAGATCCTAAGAAGGCAGATTATCTCTGTAATGGATGTACCACCTAAGGTAAAGTGGGGTTCAACTTCATTCTTGTTAAAGAATCACATAGAGTTTGGAAGTAGTTATGAAATCCTCATTTTAAAAAAAGAACAGTATCTGATTTAATGGGCAGATTAACAAATTAGCCAACCTTTAAATTTTTCTCTAGAGAGCTATCTAAGACAGAGAGGTTAAAAGACTTGCTTAGGACCACAGTACTAATCAATGGCACATGGATCCTCAATTAAAATGCTGAGGTTTCAGAGTCCCAGCCTCCTACTGACACCTAATGCTACCTTTCATTTCTCAACTATTTTATAGGTGGATATCTAAAAAATTATTTTTGAATTATATTAGAAAGACAGAATCGATTTACATCTAGTCCCAGAAGACACACATCAATCAGCTGAAGCTCTTGGTGATCTTTCAAAGGTTCAGACAGTGGCCTGCCCCATAAGCAGCTGCTATCTTCTTAAGGTCCAAGCACAGCCATTACAAGGCAAACCTTTTCCCACTGCCATAGCCATAGTCAATGTTCCACCCCTAAATTTCCCCCCACAGCAAATGAAAATAAATTCAGGGGTAAATGGTATCTTTGATAGCAAAGATCGAGGACAATGATTTAAAACTTCAAGTCTGACACCTCACTTGGGGCTATTTTCTCACATTAGAGACTCCCCTGATTTTTTTTGGGGGGGAGGCATTTTTTCTCAGCACAATGCTACCTTGATCTAATCTCAGAAGACATTAAGATTTTTCTTGCAGGAGGCATTAATCATGCCTTTTGGCACTTAAGATATACCAATTTAAAAATATGATTACAAAGAAAAAGACTACAATCACACTATATTACACAGCACATTAAACATTTCCAATACAGTGATCAAAGAGGAATTGCTAAGCGTCTTCATCTATTATCTTCCTCATTTCATCAAGAGACGTGGATCTTAGAAGGCAACTAGGGAGATAACTGGAGCAGAATCTTATATGACAAAATAAGGGTGATGATCTAGGTTAGTTATGGTTTTGCATCATTCCAGTTTGGGCCAGGTAGAAAGCTGAAGGAACAACTATTACTTGGGATGGGGTGGGGTGGGGTGGGGGTGATACTTACAGTGAGTAATATCAGGTGGGCCATAAGGATCTGTCATATAAATGGTGGTTGGTTTGCCAACTTTTAGATAAACTACATCTGAAGTGTTCTTCAATATCGCTACAGCTTCTTCATGTGTTACTTCTTCTAGACTGTAGTTATTTACCTTAAAGAAAAAGAAAATAAAATATCAGTAGAATTAAGATCCTGCTGAGCAAACAGGAGAAAGATTTATGCAATAACAACACTATAACACAAAAATTGTAGACTTAAGATCTCTGATCAATGAAATAACCAACTTTGTTTCTAGAGGAGTGATGATAAAATATATATACATAATTTTTAGATATGTCCATTGTGGGAATTTGTTTGGCCTGATTAGGCATATTTGTCATATAAATGGTGGTTGATTTCCACTTTTAGATAAATTACATCTGAGATATTTTTCAATATGGGTAAAGCTTCTTCATATGTTTCATTTGTCTCATTTTTTTTGATAGAGGGGAGGAGAGGAAAGTGATGGGAACTGAATGGAATGAGCACTTATTAATTGCCTACTATATTCTAGGGACTAAGCACTTTACAGATATTAGTTCATTTGATGATGAGAGAAATAGAAAGTACATTTTTATTAAGTTAAAAAAGATTCTTTCTGTAAAAAAAAAAGAATTAAGACCACTGAATGGAGTATTTGAGTTAAGGAAAGCAGTTAATGAAAAAGCTCATAGCTATGATCTGAAACAAATAAAACATACTCCTAGGACCACATCTGTAGCATAATGGTATTTAGAAGATAATGGATGAGTTCATACTAATGATTAATAAATATAAAATTGATTTTATGCCCTTATCAGATTGGACTGGTTTCTTATCTGATTTCTCATGTCTCTTTGCTCACTGTAGATCACTAAGGCCTAAAATTGTGTCATTCCTTCTCATCACCTTTTGAATTTTTATTAATAGTTTATAGTACAACTCAACACTTTACCTCCTCTATCAATCAAACCTAAAGATGGTTCCAGTAGGTTATTTTCCTATATTTCATCAAGGCCATAGGTTCTAATACTAGAACTGAAAGGGACCTTGGACCACATCTCTCTCTCTCTTTTGCTCTCTCTCTCTCTCTCTCTCTCTCTCTCTCTCTCTCTCTCTCTCTCTCTCTCTCTCTCTCTCTCTCTCTCTCTCTCTCTTTTATAGATAAAGAAACTGAGGATTAGAGATACTAAATGACTTATCTAAGGTCGCACAGGTAGTAAGTATCAGAAATGGTATATGAGCTGGGTCTTCTGATTTTGGCAGCTAGGTGGCACAGTGGATAGAGGACCAGTTCTGAAGTCAGGAAGACCAGAATTGAAATTCAACTTTAGACACTAGATGTGTGACCCTGGGCACATCACATAATCTGTTTGGTTCAATTTCCTCATCTGTCAAATAAACAGGAGAAGGAAATGGTAGACCACTCCACTATCTTTGCCAAGAAAACATGAAGTTGGGTCATTAAGAATCAGATATCGCTAAAATGACACTGAATAATAACAAAATCTCTGAAACTGGAGTCATCACTCTTTCTGGGTTGATGAAGAAGCTGTTCTCTTGAATTTTAAATAGTATTGTTCTTTTCATAACCTTAATACCCTTATGTGATAGTGTGTATTTTGGTTGTTTGTGTTTCTTTCTTAGCAATTATTTGACTAGAAGCTCTTTGAGGTCATTTATTGGGCGATTTGGCATGGCCAATAGTATGTTGGACTTGAAATCAGCAAAATGTGGGTATAAATTCCACTTCTGCTCTTTGGTAGCTATATTAACTATTTAGTCTCTCTAGGCCTCAGTTCTTTATAAAATAGCTGAGTTGGTTTTCGTGGCCTCTAGGAAAATCTCCAGTCTCCAATACTATGATCTTGTGATTCTTTGAGTTACTGTGAAATTCTTAGGAGATAATTTTTATAAACTCCTTTAAAAATTGACTCTGATTATCTAATAAGTTTACCTTTTCCTCATTTCTTAGCACATTTTTCTGTGAACAATAAGCACTTAATAAAATTTGTGTTGTGCTCTCAGATTAGTCCTTCTTCTCCATGGTAGCCCTTCAACTGCTTAAGGGAAGGAATCTATTATGTCTTCTCTTCTTAAGGCTTCTTAAAGAAAAACAAAAGCAGATGGAAAGGGCTTTGCTCTGAAAGGAATGATCAGAGGAGGCTCCAAATGGTGTGACCACAGTATTCAGAAGTACCAGCAGAGGAAGGGAAAGAGAGACAAGTCTTTTTTCCTTCACAGACTGAATTGACAGGTGAATGGATAAGAACCTCAATGTCAAATAGCTAGAGGGACCGAATGAAAAGCAGCCCTAACTTCTGTAGGCTCTTGACAATGCTTCATCATCTCATCTCTGGTGCCAGGAGAGGGAGGGAAGTGTGCCATTCATGAAACTGTCAGAAAAATGACAGAGATGTGTGCAGATTTATTAAACCCTACCCTTTTCTGTCTTTCAGATGGGCAGGCAAGTTGATCCCCAGTAACATCACCTTGAAAATTGTTAGGATTTTGAAATGCTTTGCTGGATTGGAGAAGTCAGAAAAGTGTATGTGGATGAGTAAAAGAAGAAAAGGGATGGAATAAGAAGAGGCCTTCAAAATCAAACCAGCCACCAGCTATAAAGTGCTTCTGTATACAGAATACTGTCTACTTGGAGAGATATTAAAGAACTAATAAAGAAGTAAAGTGCAACTCCTGCTCATAAGGAGCTTATCAACTAGTAAGGAAATAGGACAGAAAGACAACTATGATACAATCATGGGGCAGCTAGATGGCTCTGTAGATAGAGGTCTGAATCTGGAACTAGGAAGATATGAGTTCAAATTTTTCTTTAAATACTTATCAGCTGTGAGAACCTGAGCAAGTCATTTACCTTCTCTCAGATTGTTTCCTCATAAGTTAAATGGGTATAATAATGACATCTACCATATAGAATTATTTTAAGGATCCAGTGAGATAACATATGTAAAGGGTTTTGTAAACCTTAAAGTGTGATATAAATGCTAGTGATTAACTATCATATATTAAAATTGCACCACATTTATTTTAAGGAACTTAAAGAAGTGTCATGCAAGGTGAAGTAAGGCAAATGTTTAGTTACTGTGTATACAAGGAAGCATGGGAAAAGGTGAAATTTTAACTGAGTCTTAACAGATTGTTAGAACTTCAGCAGCAGAAACGAACCATTGGATATGGATTTGTTAATTGACAGCTAACTGTTAGAAACTGTTCTAGGCACTGGTGATATTGATGAAAGTGAAACAGTCCCTGCCCTGAAGGAGTTTTCAGTCTACTGTAAAGTACAACATATATAAATATAGCAGTAAAGTACAACATATATATATAGCAGATATAAAATCAAGCTAATTGGGGATGTGTAGAGAGGAGATGAAAGGAATTAAACATTTATTAAATTACACTGTGTCAGGTGCTATATTATGCACTTCATGATATTATCTTATTTGAGAGGTACTAGTAGCTACCAAGAATCAGGAAAGGCTTCATATAGAGGTAGTGTTTAAATGAGTAATGAAAGGAAATAGGAAATTTAGGAGGTGATGGAGAGAAGAAAGTAGTTTTCCAGGCACAGGAGAAAACCTATGCACAGACAAAGGCATAGGACATTGTAAAGAATGGTAAAAATTACTAATTTGGCCAACTTCAGAATTTGTAGAGGGGAATAAAATATAAGTATATATATAAAATATAAAAGTATATTGAGTCAGATTGTAATGGGATTTTAAATCTCAAAAGCAGAATTTATATTCAGTCCTCAGTGAAATAGGGAGCTTTCCTTTTGTATTTACTGAACAGGGGAGTCAGATAGAGTTAGATCTAAGGTTTAAGCAAGTTGATTTGGCAACTGTGTGGAAGATGAATAGAACTCCTGGAGTCAGGAAGACCCAAGCAGGAAATAGTATGACACAGAGGGAAGAACACTGAACTTGGACTAGAGGCTCAGCTCTTTCATTCACCATCTACAGTTCTGAGAAGTCAATTAACCTCTCTGACCCTTGGTCTCTTTTTCATTGGTCAAAGGGGGATAATAGCACTTATGCCACCTGTCTCACAGGACTGTTTGGAGAAAATGACTATTGTGGCAGTTGGATAACACAGTGAACAGAGAGCCATGTCTGGACACGGGAGGTCCTGGATTCAAATGTAGTCCCAAACACTTCCCTAGCTGTGTGTCCCTTGGCAAGTTACTTAACCACAATTGGCTAGCTCTTATCACTATTCTGCCTTGGAACTGTTACTTAGCATTGATTCTAGGACAGGAGGTAAGGGTTAAAAAAATAAAATCTCTATGAAAGTGTTATTTATTATTGTGATTAAAAGTATAGGGAAGGTATGCTTCTGAAATTTTGAAAAAAGGCAGTTCAAGGACTAGTATTTTCAGTGAGTTATTCAGACATTGACTAGCTTTGGTCAGAGATTGCTAATGGTTTTGCAAAAAATATAAAAACCCTGACCGAGGTATGCCTTTGTGGCGATGTCTGCCAAATTATTTTATTTTCCAAAAAGTGTGCTACTTGGTGAAAATCTTCAGTGTGCATTTCCTGGGAACATCTGTGAGCTGTTGAGTTTAATTAGGATACCGCTGATGAGGCTTGTATGTGGTCTTTTGAAAGCTCTAGAATAGTATGGGAGCTCTCCCAAGAAGTCCTCTTTTGTGCTGAAGTCTTCAAAATATGCTTCACAAAAGTGGGTCTGTTTGGGTTAATTATGTGTGTGTATTATCCTATGAACTCTCAAGACAATGAGGCTACAGCTGGTGTTGATTGTCTGAAGAGTGGGTGCAGCTGATTGGCTGATGACTCTTGGGATTGTTCCTTCCATTGAATCAAGGGCCATAGAATGTTTGCACTTGGGAAGCCTCTAGAAATCATTTTAGCTCCTCCCCCTCTCTCATTTTACAGAAGATGTGATGAAAACCCAGAGCTGTAGGGTGACTTGCCCAAGGTAATACAATTATTTAGTATGTAAGCAGAAGGATTCAAACACAGATCTCTTGATTCTCAATCCAATGTTCTTTCCATAATTTAGAGAGATCATCTTGTTAAATCCTCTCATTTTACAAATGAGCAAAGTGAAGCCCAGAGAGATAAAGTAGCATTCTTGAAGCCTCCCAAGCAATGAAAGGTGGGAGCTAGGATTCAAACCCATGTTGAATCCCAAGCCAACTGACTAAATGTAGTGTTCTTTTGAGGACAAAGGCTATATTGCATCTGAATTTGATTGGCACTAGTTATGATAGTCAGTTCTCTACCATAGAATGTAATCCTGAGGCTGAGGGAGGTGTTGCATGGTGGGCACATCACATGTCCTGGATGGTGGTCTCCTCATATTAGCAAAGAGAACAGAGCACAAGGAAAGCTGGTGGTGACATGACTCAGAGAGAAGATGAAATGCCACCATGAGTTCGGGGGAGTAGGGCAAACTCCAGATGAACAAGAAGGTGCCAGGGGATGTGCTGGCCAACTCAGGATAAATTAGGGTGTGTAGGAGTTTAAACTAGTGCCTGGCGAATGAACATAATAGAACAGAGGTACAGAGTGGTGTGGGGGAGGGCGGTGGTGGTAGGAAAGGAATGGGAAGTACTTGCCACAAGCAACAAAATAAGCAGTCTGGATACAGAAAGATAAATATGCAGTCAAGGATATTAGGATTATGAGATAAATTAGGAAATGCATCAGGGAGTAGGAAATTGTTGGAAAGGGAAACTAAACTTCAGTTTGAGAAACTACCAGGCCCCATAAAATGTCAGGGCTACTTTTATTGTGTCTTTGGAGCCCTAGTACCCAGAAGAATGCCCATTCCACTTTTGGAGAGTTTGAATTTTTAGGAAGTATTTTCTTATAGTTGTATTTATTTACTTTATATTTGTTCTGTATATTCTTATAAATTCTAAATATTCATTATATATTTATTCTCTGTATATGTAGAATATATTATATATATGATATACATGCTTGTGAATGTAGTATAGACACACATATACACACTTCATACACATTTGTTTTATATTCCATTAGAATACACGTTCCTTGAAAGTAGGAATGTGCTTAATAAATGCATGTTGAATTAAAACTTTTGACATCATCAATAAAAATAGCAAAAGCTTGCATTTATATGTTTATTTGTAGTCTGAGTGCTGTAGAGAACTCCCAGAACACATATAGACTCTTAAGTTGTTCTCACCATGCTTTTGTCATAACATTATGGATTCAGTAGCAGAGTTTAGCAAGCACAGAATTTCAGAGTTGGTAGGGGATGCAGGGGCTCTCTAGTGTAACTCATATCCCTGCCTATTAAAGAATTCCCTTGAAAATATATATACCCAACAAGTATTTCCCAGACTTGCCCTGAAGTCCTCCAGTGAAGAGGAAGTCTTCCTTAGAGGCAGCCCATTCCACTTTTGGATATCTCTTACTTTTAGGAAATTGATTCCTTTTATTTTTATATCTATTTACTTTATATTCATTTTCTATATACTTTTGACTACATAAACTTTTCGGCTTTAATAGTTTAAAACAGCACTGTGACTTTTGGCATACATTGTATGCTTATTACTTCCTTCATAGAGAAAGCAAATTCCCTTAGAGCAAGGGTGGTTACATTCTTTGTGATTCTATCTGCAGCACCAAGGACAGTTCCTGAATATAGTTATTTTATCAATGTTGTTGATGAAATCAATCTTGAGTTTGTCTCTTGGCAACTCTCACTGCTTCTTGTTCTGGCTTCTGAGGCCAAACAGAACATGTCTCATGTTTCCTCTCCATGCCATCCCTTTATATATTATCAGAGAGCTATCAATGTCATCTTGATTTAGTAGATAGAATCTTGGCCATGGAAAAAGGAAGACCTGAATTCATATGCTGCATCACACACTTAATAGCTGGTTGATGACCAATAAATCATTTAGCCTCATAAGCTAAGCATGTAGTAACCACTTCATAGGTTTGTCGTGAAGCTCCAATGAAAGCATATATTTAATGCACTTTGCAAACTTTAATGCTCTTTATAAAAATTAGGCACTATAATTTTGCAGATAAGAAAATTGGTACCTTAAGAGGTCAGATGACTTATCCATGGTCACTTGTCTGACATAGTCAAAATTGGAACAAAAGTTCTTAGACCTCAAATCTAGGATTTCTTGTACTAATGATAGTAACATTTACATCCCACTTTTAAATAGGCAAAGCATTTTACAGTATTTACTTTTTATCTTCACAAAGATCCTATATGATAAATGCTTTTATTGCCTCCATTTTGCTAATGATAGAGACTTTCCCAGGACCACTCAGAGAAAAGTGCACAGATGCTCATCACCAGAAGGTCAGTAGAGGAGTAGGGTATTTACTGGGCTATAGTGGCCACTCAGGATAGTGTGTCTGCTAAAGCATGCTGGATTCAGGATCATTGTACAAGGATCAACCAGCCCAATATAAAATCACTGAGGGTTTGAAGTTTGGAGCATGGCAGAAGGACATGGTGTAAATAGCTTCAGAAAAAGAATAATTCAGAAGGACCCAGCTGGCGATTCAAAAGAGCTGGATAATCTGTACTTCCTTGCTTGAAGGGAAGGGGGAAAGGAAGGATAAGGATGGGAGGCAGTGAGTGAGGAAACATAATGTGTTTTGTGTTTTGAAGAAAGAGAACTATCTTCCTTTTGTTTCCAGCTATCTGTCTTTCAGAAGCTTCTACTCATTTATTTTTTCTCTTGCACAATATGCACTGAATCATTTCTTTTTAAATCTTCCCTGATCCTCTAAGCTTGGCACCTAGCCAGGGGGCAGGGCTATTTTTTTCCCCCTTCTTACATAAGACAGGCTATCTATTCCTGTTCCAGGTGCATTTTTTATACTGTTTTAAATTTAAGACATTTAAGGATTATGTCTTAGTTATTTTGGAAAAAACGTTACCTTGACAATGAATGTCAAGAAAAATTGTAATAGAGAGTGAGCTGATAGCATGGATCCAGGAAACATTTTTGACAGATTTGCAGTGACTCTATTATTATTGTTGTTACTTTAAAATGTGACAATCAGGCCCAAATTCTAAAAAGAGCTACCAAAAGGTCAGCCCACAATACTTAGTATGATATTGCATCAGGTAGAGAACAGTGTACAAAGCAGCTGCTTGAGAATATAATATACAGAGTAGGAAGCCTTGAAGTCATATGATAAGGGAGCAGAGGGTATTGAGCTAAAAGGCTCTTTAGGGATATCCTAATTCAGTCATTTTACAAGTGAAGAAACCAAGGTCTGGAAAGGGGAAGGGACTTGTCTGAGGTCTGAAAAATATATTTTGATAATATATTTACAAACAATTCCAGTGATTAAGAAAAGGAGAAACTATCAGAAGAAACCAATGGGGACTCTCCAAAGAATGCAGATTTTTAAAAGAAAGATAGAAATGTATAAAATGCACAAAGTAAGGGCAAATACTAAAAGGCTTCCAGAAACAATTCACTACCTATTATGTGCCAGGCATTCTAAGAGTTTTACAAGTATTATTTATTTAGGGCAGTGCCTCCCTACCTTCTTTACTCCCTCAGTTGCCTCTCCCCTTACAGTCTTCATTTATAGAGGGCTCAGTAACTCTCTATTTTCCATCATGCCCCCCACATTTGGTACCCTCTAGTTGCTCTCCTCATACCTCTGCACCACGCTTAGCACAATTCCTAGAACATAGCAGGTGCTTTAAAGTCTTCACTGATATGAATTATTTTACTTGCTCCTCATAACAATTCCAGGAGGTGAGGTTATTGTGATCCCTATTTTACTGTTGAGGAAACTGAGTGACACAGATTAAATGACTTGCTTCAACTCACACACAATCAGGAAGTATCTGAGGCTGGATCTGAATTCAGGTATCAGGTAGTTAAATGATGTCACATGGCTAGTATGTATCAGAACCAAGCTATGAAAGCATAACTTTGTTAGATAATAAGTACATTATCTTTTTACTATACTGTTTCTTCTCATGGATAAAGAATCAGGCATTAGATTTTTTCTGATGATATGAAAAGTAAAAATAAATGATATTTACATGAGTGTTCTGCCTTTGTTATATAGGGGAAATTTAATTTTTCCCTATGCAACCAAATGAGGCTCAAAATTATCATATACCATATATAAAATGTTGACAAAATTAGGGATGTTTATCTTAAGGAAGAAAAGACTCAGGAGAGAGGGATATAATTTTTATTGTAAAGTATTAGAGGCAAATGGATCCTGCAGGAGATAGACTTCTGAGACCGAAGTCAGGAAGATTTGAGTTCAAATCTGGCCTCAGACATTTACTAGCTGTGTGTCCCTGGGCAAGTCTGTTTCACTTTGTTTCCTCAACTGTAAAATGGGGATAATAATAATATCTATCCTCCAAGGTTTTTGTGAGGATAAAATGAGATATTATTTGTAAAGCACAGTACACAGTGCATGGCATAGGTGCTACATAAATGCTTATTTCTCTTTCCACTTTACCATGTGAAAGAGAGCTTCCTAATAATGGGATGGGCTGCCTTTCAAAGCTACTAATTTCCCATCATTGTAGTTGTACAAATGGAAGTTTTATTACTTCCCCCATGATATCAAGGGGACTCAGGTGGTACTACATGTCATATTAAGTACCTTTCAGTTTTAAAGTTCTGTGACTGGTCATTGGTCAGGGGATGATGTAGATGTAGAGAATAATTCCTCTGCCCAAACATGTCCCAAGCTTTCCTACTCTTTATCTTTTTTTCAATGCTTACCTTCCATCTGAGAATCACTACTAAGTATTGGTTCCAAGGCAGAAGAGTGGTAAGGGCTAGGAATTTGAGGTCAAGTGACTTGCCCAGGGTCACACAGCTAGCAGTGTCTCCTACTCTATATCTTTGCTTACACTATTCAGGGGTCTGAAGTTTCTGTCCTCTCCCCATTTTCCAACTATTTAAAATCTTTCCCATTCTTGAATGTCAAATAGTCAAATGTCACTCTCTATACTTCTCTCTAATATTCCTAGTCAGGATCAAAACTCAGTGTGTTATGGTAGAAAGAGTGATGAACTCATTAGAGAGGGCATGAGTTTGGATTCTGGCTTTGTCACTTACTAATTGTGAGACTAATTGCTTTCTTTGTCTGAGCCTTAAGTTCCTAACCTATAAAATGGGCATAAATATGCCCAACTTCCCTTGTCAGTGGTTGAGCAACTGAACTTACAAGGTGAAAACACTTGGTAAAATTTAAAATATTACACTAAAGCATCCCTCCTTTAGATTCTATTATTCATATAAAGTCAGACATCAACATAAAGCTTGAATTGTATATGATAAAACCAATAGTAACTTTGGCTTCAATTTTTAAAAAAATATTAAAACTCAGAAAACTTAATGGAATTTTCAAACTAATATTGAAGAAGACAAATGAGGAAACTGAGCCCCAGGGAAGATAAGTGACTTGCCCAAGGTCACATACGTAGAAAGCATCAAAAGTAGGGTTTGGACCCAAGTTCTCTGATCCTAGGGAAGGTATGCTTTATAAATCATCATAACTTCTTATATTATATTTTTTCAACCATGCTCCACCTTGTAATACCTAACTGTCTTAATCTTCACAGTTCTAAATATGGACAACCTGCAAAGTCAGGATTTCCTAGGTATATGAATGCCTACATTTAGTCATGCTCACCATTAGTAGTCTGTCTCCTACTTGCAAACGCCCATCTTTTTGTGCTGCTCCTCCATCTATAATTTTAGTAACATAAATACTGTTGTCTCCAGGGATGTGTTGATTGCCCACACCTCCTGCGATACTGAAGCCTAGACCTATGGGAGAAAAAGGACAGAAAAAGAGACCTTTTTATGTGGTGTTTATTTAATTAATAAAAGCAATGCAACTCTTTGACAGTTTTGTCATAGTTTTCTTTATTCATTATATTATTTTTCCAATAATGGGCATTCGACTAGCCTCTTTTCCCCTCTTTCTTTATATCAGACAATTGAGGATTTGTGATGGCTACCTCTAATGAGACCAAGGTCAAAAAGTTCAATCCTGAATGGGCCAATTAACTTTGCTATATTCTCTGGCCACAGTCTATATCCCTATCTTCAACTAATCATTTCCCAAGCTTTTCACACTGGTGCAAGATGATACAGCTGGACTGCACAGATCTATCACCTTTATTGGGAAAAGAACTTAATGATGATGCTGCCAAAAGTGGGTCAATATGGCTCTCTTCCTATCCCAAAATCACCTATGATAATCATTACTGATACCCCGTGATAAAGTAAAAGTATAGAAAATGTAGACTTATTCTGATAGAGAAGCAATATCCATAGTCTTGACATTCCTGAATGAAGAACATGGAGAGGAAATTTCCCAAAGTCTTGTCCTTTGGGTAGGTAAAACATTGAAGAAATTTATATTTTTTGCCTGTCCCCTTGCTATATGAACAGAAACCGTATCCCAGGAGACTTAACTCTTCCATCCTAGAACTCTCATTTACTCTTTCTATCCCAGATCTCTCATCTAAGTTCTCAGTGTCTTGATTACCCAAGTCTACTCCATCTAGGCTCAGTGCTGGCCATATCATTAGCTTTCTTGATCTTGCATTTCTTTTCTCAGTATTCATCCTTCATTGCAGTTCCATAACCACAATCAAATCAACTTTTTCACTGTTCTTAGAAAGATGTGCCAATCTACTCACTGTGACTCCACCTCTCCATTCATCATTACTATAATTTAAATAAGTAAAATACCCCCCTCTCTGTTCATCATTAAGCTATGTGGTCTGTCTTCTCATTAAAATATGCATTTCTTGAAGGCAGGGATTATCATTGTTTTTCTTTCTGCCTCCTCAGCATGTAGTATGGAGTTTGGCACTTAAATTATTTTCATCCATTTATACAACAATATTTCAAAGATTGGAAGAGGGAAAAAATAAAGATCCTTTAGTTTTTTCCTCTTTAAACATCATCTTGTCACACATCTCTATTTCTATTTCCTTATTTGTTGTCGAGTCATTTTTCAGTCAAGTCTAACTCTCTGTGACCTCACTTGGTGTTTTCTGGGCAAAGATACTGGAGTAGTTTGTCAGTTCCTTCTCCAAATCATTTGACAGATAAGGAAACTGAGGCAAACAGGGTTAAGTGACTTGCCCAGGGTTCCACAGCTAGTAAGTGTCTGAGGCTAGATTTGAATTCATGAAGATGAATCTTTCTGATCAGGCTTGGCACACAATCCACTGTGCACCTACTTGCCCACAACAACAAAAAGCTCCATTGTCATGAATCTTTGTTTCCTTATAGTTACTATACTTTGCTGAGTAAGCAGTTGAATGGCTATCAAATAGTTATTTCCCACATTCAAATTGAAATTATGAAAAGAGGAAGAAGAGGAGGAGAAGAGAAAGATAAGAAAAGAAACAAAAGGGAAGAAAAGAGGAAGAAAGAAGCAGAGAGGGTTTTGTATTATAGGATTGACTATTTTTCATAATATTACAGACCTGGAAACATTTAAAACAAATCTTCCTGCTTTTGTATTTTACTTTGAAATCAGAACAAAAGGTATAAGTATAATTTTTAAAATAATTGTGAATGGGGGGGGGTACTAGCTGACTCAGTGGATAGAGTGCCAGGCCAGGAATTGGGAGAATATTGATTCAAATTTGGCCTCAGATGCTTCCTAGCTGGGTGACTCTGGGCAAATCACCTAACCCCATTTACCTAGCTCTCACCCTTCTGTCTTAGAGTTGTTCCTAAGTCAGAAAGTAAGGGTTTAAAAATTGAAAGGTTATCATTTTTTTTAATTTTTAAAATTTTTTTTTAATTAAAAAAATTTTAAAACCCTTACCTTCCATCTTGGAGTCAATACTGTGTATTGGCTCCAAGGCAGAAGAGTGGTAAGGGCTAGGCAATGGGGGTCAAGTGACTTGCCCAGGGTCACACAGCTGGGAAGTGTCTGAGGCCAGATTTGAACCTAGGACCTCCCTTCTCTTGGCCTAGTTCTCAATCCACTGAGCTATCCAGCTGCCCCCTAAAGTTATCATTTTACTAAATTATAGATAGGAAATAATTTCATCCCCCCAAAACTGATAAGCTTTATTTTAAGTTGAATTTAAAAGCATTAGAATAATAGCATTCAAATAGTTTTATAGCCTCAGCATAATATTTCAATATGTGCCATGAATATTTTCATTTTATTTCACAATTCCTTTAATCTTTGGCAATTAACTCAAGCAAGAAGCTTGACTGCTTATCTGCATGATACAGCAAGACCATACTTAATGAATAACACCTATTTGTGTTCCTAACTGATTAATAAGATCCTTGAGAGTCAGCAAGGCTAAACTCATTGATGACTCACCTTGGAACCCAAGGGATATGAGTTCAAGCAAAGGGCCAGAAAATACTGATTGATAGCCTTTCTAACCCAAATTTTCCTGGTGTCATCTCTATAAATAAAGCACCTAAGACAATTCTCTGAAATAAGTGGGTAGAGGTACTTTTCAGGCTGGGAGTTTCCTATTCCAAGAAAATCAGTCAGGCCTTATTTTTTTTGAAGGCCCTTAATAGATCAACCTTTGCACAGTGGGAGGTTTAAAATAAAAGGTCTCGTGTCTTCATCAGAGCTTTGGCTTCATGAAAGTTGTTTTGAAATAGTTGGTAGCAAAGTAGACAGAGCTTGGCTTGGAGTCAGGAAGACCTGAATTCATATCCCATGTCAAACACTGACTCACTGTTTGAATTGAGCAAATCTCTTTATCCATGTCTGCCTCAATTTCTTTAATTATAAAATGGAGATAATGCTTTCCTTGAAGAAAGGGTTGATATGAGAACCAAATGAGATAATATTTGTAAAGTACTTAGCACAATGACTGGTATATAGTAAGTGCTGTGTAATTGCTTATTTCTTTCCCTTCCCCCTTGGGAGGACAATTTGATCCTCAACATTCTTTGTCTTCTGTGCCCAAGTGGGTGCCTATGATGATTTTTCCTAATAAAGACTCTGGGAGGAGTTCATCTCAAAAACAGTGATGGTGAATCTTTATTTGTTGTCAAGGATTCAGTTTCAATTCTCAACCTTGAGGAAGAAGAAGAAGAAGAACTGGGGAGCATCATCTCATAAAGCAGGTGAATTTTTAAATTAGGGTTGCATAGAGTTTCCTAAGGTTATTTGCTCAGAGTTTGACCAGATTGTCAGTCAGGCTTGTCTTGTGATCTTTAACCAGACTAGAAGTGGTAGAAAGAATTAAATAGGAACTAACAGACCCTGCAAAATGATTTCTCCAAAGATATCATTGCTCAAATATGCCCCCAGCTTTCCCACCTCCATGTGTGTTCACATCCTTCATTAGGCGTATATTCCTCCATCAATTTACCAATAGAAGTTGAACTGTAACTCTAAAACTACCAAGACTAACAAATATCTTTCAGAAAAGAAGGAAAAAAAGATTACCAGTTCATAAAAAGCCAATTAAGGGAGAAGAGCCGAAGAATCAAGGAATGATCCTGTGTCTACTACGAAGAGAAAGAGACAGAGACAGACAGACACACAGAGATAGGCATATTTAGGTACACAGGGAGAGAGGGAGAGAGACAGAGAGAGACAGAGAGACAGAGAGAGAGAGACAGAGAGAGAGGGAGACAGAGAGAGACAGAGAGACAGAGACAGAGACAGAGACAGAGAGAGAGAGAGAGAGAGAGAGAGAGAGAGAGAGAGAGAGACAGAGAGAGAGAGAGAGAGAGAGAGAGAGAGAGAGAGAGAGAGAGAGAGAGAGAGAGAGAGAGAGAGCAAGATCCCTCAGAAGTATATTACAATCTCCTCCAACTTCCAGTGGGATCAGGAAATGTGCTAGAGTCACCATTCCTGCTCTCCTTGTGGGTTGGAGATCATGTACTCTTTTTTATGCAAAGCCCTAATCAGATAGTCAAGGGCTGTCCTTTTAATGAAAATACTCAGTTTTGAATCAAAGAAGTATCATAAGTTCAGACTTGTGCAACCTCCCTGTTACATCAGATGACTCACTGATGCTCACTATTGTTCTGACTGAACTCTGTGAGGGAAAGAAGAATCATTATCCTTCCTCCCCCTCCCTAAATCCAACAATGATGATGGTGGCAATGATGATGACAACTAACTTTTATATAACACTTTCATGTAAAGTGTTATATAAGGTATGGAAATGCTTTTACAACATCTTATTTGGACCTTACAACAACTCTATGAGGCAGTCATTGAAAGTATTGCTATTATTATTCTTGTTGAAAGATGAATAAACAGGGTTTAAGGAAAGTCATATGATTAGTCCTTAGAGGACTAATAAAAATCAGACTCTGAACGTAGGTCATTTTGACTCCAAAGCAAATACTCTATCTGCTGTGACATTCTGACTTGGACAATTAGAAAGTAACTGGGTTTCAAATGCTAATTGTGATATTACCAAGGAAGAGTAAGTAGGCAGGTTCCTGACCTTGATAATATGAAGAGCCGGTAATGATGGCCATTCCCTTTTACATTACTATGACAACAGAGTATTTCTTCTATATTGAGTTCATTTAACAAGGACTCTGAACTAAATAATTTCAACTGTGTAGTAGTATATGCTGCCAAAATAACATAAATGATTAGTTAATGATGGGGTGATAAATGGCAATGAAACATCTCTGGAATTATATTAGAAACCCAATGAATTCTGAATGAATTAATTATTATTGCTGTTGTTAATAATAAATGCAAAATGAATTTAGAATGCTAGGACAATTAAAATAAGTGTTGTCTCATTTCCTATGCAAGTGAGTAATTATTCTTTGTACTTATATGCTGCTGTCATAGCAATGATTGGATTGATGATGATGCCATATTTAAAGAATTTGTTTATCCAACTGAAGACGATCAAGTAGAGTGATATATCCATCTGCAGGCAGATTTACTCCAGAAATAATCAGAAGTTTTCTTTATTTTTGACATTATGACTCTTGTCAAAGACTACTATGAGTTAAGTGTCCCAGTGTTTTACTTAGACAGTTTATTTTTTCCTATAAAATGGAAATTTCTTAGTGCTTTTATTTCATTTTACTTAATGAATTTTATTACTGCCTTTTGCTTTTACATCGTAGTCACTTCTGGAGATTTTATCCCCTTTCTCTATCCTTGGAATCAAATGTCAATGTCCCATTATAACAAAGAACAGTTAAAGTAGAAATAAAACAAAAAACAAAAACAAAAAAACTCTTTATATAGAGCCCATCTCTGAAAAAGCAGGAGGAAGTTCCTGCCTGTTTGTTGAAGAGGAGATATATTCCATTCCTATGCTTTTGACGCCATCCATACACTCAGTGGAACCAAATTCTTGTTTTTGAATGTCCAGAGGTTATTCTTAATAATGAAAAAGACAAATTTAAAAAATGCAACACAAATATACATGCATGCATACATACATACACATAAAACAAACCCTACGGACTCAGATCTATGTACTTTGAGCCCCAGATAAATATCACCAGCAGAATGACTTACGAAAAGGCTGAGACATCAAGTCATTCCTCCAAACAAGGCCAAAGCTACCATGGGAAATAATTATCTAGTTGACATTTGAAGTTTAAGATTGTACTGCTGACAGTGTTATCTTCACAGATACCAACAGGCATAAATATAGCCACTCGGTGCTAGCAAGTAAGATTTTAAAGCAAAATGTATAATTATTCCCTCTCCCTCATATACTATGTACAATAATTGACTAAATAAGAAAAAACAGACTGATTTCAAATGCCTTTCCAGTCGATGGACAATATTTCTCTTTAAAGATACAAAATTGAAAAGTCAGTATTTTTTGTAGTCTGCTATTTAACAATGTAATGATAGATGAAGAAAAGTATTGCCATTTCAAAGCCTTTTTAAAAGCATGTTTTTGCACTATAGATTAAATTAAATGGTTAAGAATAGTTGTTCATGTATTGTAAACCTATTAAGTGGCTAGGAGAAACTGAGAAGCTATTGATGGAATCATGCTGCCTATAACTCATGATTATAGGGTGAATTGCCATTCTTGAAATGCCCTGAGGACCTCAGCCTTCACATGTTTGTTCACAACATTTACAAACCAGGAATAATTTCCTCTCTCTTGTCTATCAGTTGAGTTATAAGCTTTACTTCAAAACTTTGCCATCACCTCCATATAGCCTTCCTGATTTAAATGCTCAGTCAGAATTAAATCCATCTCTTTTTAAACTCTCAGAGCATTTTTAAACCCTTACCTTCCATATTTAATACTAATTATTGGTTATTAATTATTTAATTAGTAATTAAGACTAAGTATTGGTTTTAAGGCATAAGAGCAGTAAGGGCTAAGCAATTGAGGTTAAGTGACTTGCCCAGGGTCACACAGTTAAGACCAGTGTCTGAGGCCTGATTTGAATCTCATCTCCAGGCTTGGCTCTCTATCCCTTGAGCCACCTAGTTGACCCTCTCAGAGCACTTTGTGTGACCATGCTGTGTACAGGTATCTCTTCCACATCACAAGGGTTTGGGGCATGGTGCCCTAATCATCTGGAAAATTTGTATAAAATTTTTTTGGCTTTCTTTTCATACCAGGGAAGTCTAAATGTTTTACATTTTCATTTTTTAAAAACTCCTTCTGTCTTAGAATTAATATAGTGTATTTATTCTAAGGCAGAAGAGTGGTAAGGGGTAGGCAATGGGGATTAAGTGACTTGCCCAGGATCACACAAGTAGAAAGTGTCCAAGGCCAGATGTGAACCCAGGACCTCTCATCTTTGGACCTGACTCTCAATCCACTGAGTCACCCAGCTGCCCCCTTCTTTTTCTTATATGGAGTGTTTATAGTAAAAGAAAATTTGTATAGTTATGGTATTAAAAGATGAAATATGTTGATGTTATACAATACTATACATTTATGCATTTCTGAGTCTCTAAACTTTTGAAGTGTCATTTGCTGGCCTTTTCATGTCATCTGTAGCTTCTACAGAATTCCCCCCCCTTCCCCCCCAAAAAAACCTCTCATTTAGTTTCTTATACCAACTTTTGGTATATTGAAATAATGATGGGGAAAGCCCCAATGTGGAAGGAATATCTCTATATTACAGAAGGGCTTCCTCAGGAGATAGTAAAGTTCTACCTCTTCTCCAAGGGGAGGCTGGATGTCCACTTGTCAACTATGTTAACTGGTGCAAACATTAGACTATGTGACTGCTGAAGACCCTGCCAGCTCCTAAATTTGGATTCATTTGACAAATAGAATGCTGTCAGAAAAACTGGGAAGACTTCTATGAAATGATGCAAAGTGAAGTGAGAAAAAACAGGAGAACATTGTACACAATAGTAGCAATAATGTAGCATGAGCAACTGGGATTGACAGCTATTCTCAGCAATATAATAATTCAAGACAATTCCAAAGGATTTATGATGAAAAATATTATCCACCTCCAGAGAAAGAATTAATGAAATCTGAATGCAGATGAAAGCACATTTAAACTTTTTCTTCTTTTTTCTTTTTTTGGGGGGATCTGTATTTTCTTTTGCAATATGGCTAATATGGAAATATGCTTTGCATGATTATATGTGCATAACCTGTATCAAATTATTTGTCTTTTCAAAGAAGGGAGAGAGAATTTGGTACTTAAAATGTTAATATCCAAATGTTAAACTATTTTTAACGTAATTGAGAAAAAATAAAATGAGAGAATAAATTTCTAATTCATGCCTGCTCTGTAATGTGTCATAATTACCTCTGTGTGTGTGTGTGTATGTGTGTGTGTGTGTGTGTGTGTGTGTGTGATAGATTCACAAATGGAGCAGCTGAAAAAAGCCTTAGAAATCTGGTAGTGTGGTAGAGTAGAAAAGACACTAGCTTTTAAGTTAGAGGAGATCTGGGTTCAAATCCCATCTCTGAAGAGTACTAGCTATATCACTTTAGGCAAGTCACTTAAACTCTTTGGGTCTCAGGTTTCTTATCTAAAAAATGAGGGAGTCAAACTAGGTGGCTGGCCACTGATGCCCTTTCCAGTTTTAGATCAATCAGCCTATCATCCTAATTCAAGTCCCCTGAAAGGAAGTAATATACTCAAAGTAACTTGGCAAATTTGTGGTAAAACCAGGGCTCAGCATCAGTCACAAGATTCAGTAGTCTTAAGGTCTAGTTTCATTGTATCATTTCTTACTTGTCTCTAGATTCCCTGATGCATCCATCACAGAACCAGGGACATGGCAGAGGAAGGAATATCTGGGAAGAGAACAACCCTTCCTGTATTTGTAGAAATGTCATCTCAATGAAGTGTCAAACTTCCATGAATTATCCCATTTGTGTCCCTCAGCAATCTTCAGAGTATGGGACTTTTCTTTGGTTTGTTTTTTTGTTATAACAGTGGTCAGTTGTGACTGATTCTTTATAACCCCATTTGGGGTTTTCTTGGCAGAGATCCTAGAGTAGTTTGACATTTCCTTCTCCAGCACATTTTACAAATAAGGAACCCGAGGCAAAGAGAGTTAAATGACCCACCTAGGGCCACACAGCTAGTAAGTGTCTGAGGTCAGATTTGAACTTAGGATGATGAGTCTTCCTGACTCTGGAACTCTACCCTCTACAACACCTAGGTAGGGACTATAGGCAAACAATTTGTTAGATGTGGTAACTATGACTCAGAGGCAAAGTGATGCTCAAGCTCACACAGTAAATGTAAGAAGGGAGATCTGAATTCAGGTCTTCCTTAATCTAAATCTAGCACTGTATCCAATCAATTGATATTTATTATGCATTTATGACATTCCAGACACAGTGTTAAACTCTAGAGATATGGAGAAAGGCCAAAACATAGCCCCAGCCTGAAGTTCTTATTCTATTAGGGGAGACAACAAACAAATACCTTTGTACATATAAAATGAATATCAGATAAAGCAAGGCTATCAGAAAGGAAACATATTAACAGTGGAGGGGATAAGAAAAAGCCTGGTTAAGTAAGAGTGGAAACAAAATTAAATCCTAAATCCTCTGATTCTAAATACATCTTTTTGTCCACTACTGCACTAACAAGGTTAATCATTATTTGACAAAACGATCTCTAACATATCTATTCACTGATTGGGAAATGGCTAAACAATTTGTGGCATATGATTGTGATAGAATACATCTGAGCCACAAGAAATGATAGCAGGTTAATTTTAAAAAAGATAGAGTGGCAGCGAGGTAGTAAAGTGGATAGAGCATCAAGGCCAGAAATTGGGAAGACCTGGGTTCAAATCTGCCCTTAGACACCATGTGACCCTTGACAAATCACTTAATCCCATTAGCCAGCCCTTACCACATTTGTGTCTTAGAGTTGATTCTAAGACAAAAGATAAAGGTTTAAGACAAAAGACAGGAAAGACATACATGAAATTATGAAGAGTGAAATAAACATCGCCAAGAGAAAATTATATCCCGCAACAGCAATATTTTTGGAAGAATAACATGTGAATGTCTACCTCCAGAGAAAGAACTAATCAATTGAAATAAGCACGACATGGTTATACACACACATACATATATACATATATAAAAAGGCCCCTTTTTATAAATGGAGCATTTATGGAAGGGAATAGACAAGACTTGCATGAGATAAGAAGGAGAAGAGGAAAAACTAACCAATGAGATTCCTAAATCCAAGTGTCTAAGTTTGCCTTGTTAGGAGGGTCAAATGAGATAACATCTGTAAAGATCTTTGAAAACATTAAAATGCTATTTAAATGTCAGCTATGCTTACTGAGGTTGCTGTTATTAATCTTCAGATAGGAACTATGAAGAAAGCAGGCAAAGACAAATAAATTTTTAATCCTTGTGTTAGCATGTAATTGAAACTTGCAATTTTTACTTTTGTAACATGTCACACACATATTGTCTTCTCTTCTTTGAAATTGCTATCACCCTGATGCAGACTATCATCATCTCATACCTACCTTACTATGTTAGCCTCCTGGTGGGTTAACTTACCTCAAGTCTCTTCCCAGTCCTATCCATCTTTCATTCAGTTGTCAAACTGATTTTCCTAAAGCCTGGATCTTATCATGCCACTCCCTCACCCATTCAATAAAATCCACTGGCTTCCTATTACCTCCAAGATCAAATATTGACTCTTCTGGATTTGAAGGTATCTTTTAACCTAGCCTCTTCCCACCTCATACAATCCAGAAGCTCTGGCCTCCTCATTGTTTCTCACAAACAACACTATCTCCTGACTTGGAGCATTTTCTTCAGGAGAAAACATTTGGTCCAATACCCACATCTGATACAGTGATGTTCCTCATCTCCATAGGAAGAATAGAGGGTGGATTTAATCTTTTCCTTCTCATTTTTTCCTTCTACTTTCCCTTGAGCCTCTGCTAAGAGTTTATCTTCTTTGAAAAGTCTTTCCCAGAGAATCCCTTCTACACAGTTGTTTGCCTATTGTCTCCTCCTTTAGACTATGAGCTCTCCGAAGGTAGGGACTTTTTATTTATTTATATATTTTTATTTATTTATTTATTGCCTTTATTTAATCCCCAGGGCTCTGCACAGGTCTTGGCCTACATAGGCATTTAATAAATTACAGTTGACTGTCTTAAAAATATCCTATCCAATCTAAAAAAATTCAAATGTGAACTGTTTATAGTTTCAGTATTTCTCCAATTTCTTCATGGCTAGACTTTTGATATTATATGGAGCTGGAGAAAGTTGCTATAATGAGTCTCTGGTGCTCTATACTTTGTAAAAATCAAAACAAACAAATGAAAAATCCAAGATCTAGACAGATAATTTAAGTGGGTCAGATAAATTCCAGGCTGATTTAACAAAATAATGGCAATCAATAATCTGCTGGATCTGTCTAGTCATTGAAGGAATTAAGTGCTTACTTTAGGTCAGGCCTTTTGTTAAGGGTCAGAAATTAAAAAAAAAAAAAGTCAAAATCATTTCCAGTCCTCAAGGAAACAGGAATCAAATGAAGTGGAATGGAAGAGGAGTTATATGTTAGAATATTCTGAAGGCAAATGAACTGATATCTTGCCAAAATGAGCTCTTAGATATTTTGTGCCCTCCTTCCCGACTCCAAGGAAAGATGCATAGTCACAGTCGCTGGCTACTGTCCAGAAAGGGATCCTAGAGGTCATCTAATTTAACTCATTCATATTAAAGATCAAGAAACAGAGGAACATATAGATGAAGTGATTTGGCCAAGTTATAGGGGTATGTAATGAGTGATAAAGCCTGATTGGAACAAAACCAATATTCCAAAACTTGATGAATTAAAAGGAATGTACATATTATGTACATAAATGTACAAAAATAAATACAATATACAATAATATCCTAAGAGAAGACAATCATACTTATACTTGATACTTGAGTACTTATGACTTGACCAACTTTATTTCATGTGATCCTTTGGGAGTGCTCTCAGGTGGTTATTCTAACAACCAACATTCTAGTTTGACAGAATTTCATTAGAATATTGCTCAAGATGCTTGCTTCCCTGTAGAAGATAATATTTATGGCATCTTACACATTTAGACTATGTCCAAAATGCATATATACAGACATACACACACTCAATCCTGATATGCAATCCAACTTTTGCAGGTATCCATATGCTCAGTTAATTCATCTCTCTGAGGGGAAGACAGTTTATAAACAAAAACAAACAAAAAATTTACTGTTATGGACCCATTGATCTGCATATTTTTTTTGTTTGTTTTAGAAATTGAACCCTGGAAGTGACCCTGAATTCTGTAGAGTGGAGCTCTGGTCAGTTTAGCTATTCTGGAAACATTTCAAGTATGATATCAGAAAAAGTTTCTGTATGTCTTTTATCAAGGACAGGCATAGAAAAATTTATAGTGGCTCATTAACAATTTGGCTACAAGGGGATGGACTTTTTTTTGGCTATCTTCTAAGATAGTCAGATGATTGTGAGTCTGAATCCATGGAAGGAGTAGCCAAATTCATGAATACATGGGTTGGTCAAGGACTGAATTATAAACAGCAGAAATTAAATGAGAACTGAATAAAAAAGACATCTAAATGAGAAATTCACCTTTTATTTGCTTTCTTTCTAAAATGGCCATCAGTGTCCTACATTGATTGCTAAGTATAAACTAAGGCTTCATTTCTTAGTCAATTGTTTCTCTTTATTTTTTAAAAAAAGAATATTAAGTTTTTTAAACTCCTAAGGCACTTTACAGGCAAAATATGGTATCAGGATCTATCTTAGGAAATCATGTTCCTTTTCTAACGTGTATCCTATAGCCATGTTTCTAAAGCTCCACAATCCACAAACTTTTTTTTCTCACTGTCCTTCCTTAACCATCACTTTACAAGATTGTTTTTTGTAAATAATAATAGCCATCATTTAAATAGGAGTTACTATGAACCCATTATGCTAAGTAATGAAATGAGATATCATCTCATTTGATTCTCAGAACAACCCTGGGATGTATATAGGTGCTACTATTGTCCCCATTTTTCAGATGTGGAAACTAAGGCAAACACAAGTTAAATGATGCCTCAAGTTAACACAAGTTAAATGACTAGCATGAGATAGCTAGGAAGCACTTGAGGCTGGATTTAGTCTCAAGTCTTTCTGATTCAGGCCCAGAACTCTGTATACTATTATACCATCTAATTTATGATCTGGAAGGATCCTCAGAAGTCATCAAGATCAACTCCAATGATAAAATTAAGATCCAGAGAAATAATTTGCCCCAAATAATATTCTAGCAAAGACAGGATTCAAACCTGGGCTTCAGGCTCCAAATTTATTGTTCTTTTCACTGTACTTTTGGCAAACACTGTATTTTTTCTTTTTCTTTTTTTGAAAACCCTTATCTTCCATATTAGAATCAATGCTAAGAAAAGCAGTAAAGGTCTAGGCAATAGGTGTTAAGTGACTTGGCCAAGGTCAGACAGCAAGGAAGTGTCTGAGGTCAGATTTGATCTCAGGACCTCCCATCTCCAGGCCTGGCTCTCTACCCAGTGAGCCACCAGCCTTCTCCCAACATTGTATTATATTGGCAGAATTAAGAGACACAAATGTTGTGGAATATCTACTATTTTTTCCCTCCTATTTTGCCTCTTTTCCTGGAAAAAGATGAATGCCACTTCTTTCTAAAGCTAAGCTCTTCAGTGAGGTTCTCAATTTTCTGTTGCTTTCCTACCACCTCCCTTTGATTATTTTGAGTTGGAAGGAGCTCTGAGATCATGTCAATGAGGGGTCCTTTAATGGGTCATGGATCCCTTTGGAAGTCTGGTAAAACCTTCTGAGAATAATGTTTTTTTAAAAATAATCAATGGAAATACTAAACTTCAGTTATAGATGAGTGATAATAAAGATGTTTGTTTTTCCTCCTTCATCCAAGGTCATGGACTCTTGAAATCTATTCACAGACTTCTGGGAGATATGTGGACTCTGGGCTAAAATACCCTGACATTGCTCAACCTCAATCCTATCTCTTTCTCTATTTTAGGGAAGAAAAAAATTAGAGCCAAAAGAGGTTAAGTGACTTTTAAAGTCACAGGACTAGAACCTACTTCTCCTGATTTTCTATCATTATTTTTTCTACTAGACCATTTTTAGCTCTTTTGCTTCTCTACAAATCAACTATTTAACTTCCCAGGAGTGAAAAATATTTATAATGCTGACACTGTGAATTTTTTTTGGTAATAGTTCAAGGAGGAAATGTGCTCAATAAATAAACCATGAAAATAAATAAATTAATAAATATTAACCTTTATTAAAGCTCATTTCCAATACTTCTTCATGGTAGGGAGGTGATCTTGAGTTCTCTAAATGATAGTCTAGATCTCATATTTTACAGGTGCAAGGAACTACTTTGTGAGGAAACTCTACCCATGCAGCTGAGTAACTCCTATGCACCTTCTAGTTTTAGAAAATTGCTTGGCAAACTACAGTAAAATGATTTGAAGGGTCCTATAGCTAGTATATGCCTGAGGTGACACTTGTAGGTCTTCCTGCCTTCAAGTTAACCTCTGACAAGGGAATTGAATTGATTCTAAGTTCTTGAAGCTTATAATGATGAATATCATACTGTGGTGAATGTAACAACCTGGAAAGGCCTATGATGAAATATTTCTGTTGTCCAGGATCAGCCTAGCCAAATTGGCCTCAAAGTGCCAGATTTTTCAATGATGGCTAGGCTAGAAGATCACTTATTAAGTTAAAGGGTTGAACTCTTGGTTGATGGAAGAAACTATCTTACTAATTAAGTCTCAGATGTTTGAAAAAGTGAAGCAAATATCTGTTAAAATTGACTCTTACTTCAATCATTCTAATTATTCATTCACTATGATTTGTTCATTCATTCCATAATTTTTAATTGTCTACTGTGTGCAGAATAAAAACAGAACAGGGTAGTAGGTATTTTGCTAGATGTGGAGTCAGAGAGACCTGGTCTAAATTCCCTCTTTCTGACACTTACTAGAGATGTGACCCTCAATAAAAATTATTTAATCTCCATATTTGCTACCAATAATGGACTTTACTTACGGGTCTAGGGTAGTGGAAGGAATTCTCATACTATGAGACTCCTATAACTACAAAATCACAGATCCTTAAAGTATCTTTGGTCTAGATTGCTATGCTAGGTACTGGGGAGATTTAAACATTGAATAAAGTTGCGTCTCTGCCTCATACAGTTTGCAATCCAATAGATGATTAATTACCCTAGCTGTTTTGACAAAGTCCAGTTGGCATATATAAAAAACAACAGAGAATTGAGGATGTTCCTCCATGAGGATATAGATCTACTTTGGTTTCTGGATTTAAAAGTTATACTCATGTCTATATAGATGCTGATATAATTTAACGAATAATGTCCTTTTACAGAATTCTAATGTCTATATTGATGTTTACAAATAACTTCCCTTCCCTAACTCAAAGAAAATAAAAAGAAAGAAAATCAAGCTTTTCCTCTCAGAGGGGAAAGGCTGTCCTCTTCCCTGCAGAGCTCTCAGAACATGGGGACTCTCTTCAAAGAGATTAGGAATCTGGAGTCAACAGGAAACCATGCCCAAATCTTATTTATTTATTATTTATTTGCTACATTAATAATACCATATTAATTTCCTCCTTCCTTTCCCTCGCTTATTAGTAAAGTCATTATTTGCTTTTGGTTGGGTAATAATATTTCACTGGGTCTTCATAGTCTTCTTCTTCAATCTTCTTCAATCATCTAATTGACAATGACCTACACCAGGATTTCCCAGGTCCCATGGACCACAGTGAGCTTCTGCTTTAATGGAAGTGCCCTTGTTTTTTTATACCTCATTACGGCCATCGGAGATACCTCCTTAGTTACCAAAGAGAGGATCAGCAACAACTAAAACAGCTGGGCTGCCTCATTGTTCTTTACTTTTGTGGTCACAATTTGCTATGCTGCCAACACACATTTCAGTTATCTTGGAGATCCTACACTGTTCAGTGACTGCTATCTTGACAATGATATTAATTGAAAGAACTGTGGGAAAAGCCACTATGGGTCATATTCCAGAGAACTATGTTTGAGATGTATCATTGTACACTTATTTCCATTGTGATTGCTATGGCTAGTAGCAAGTAAAATGGATACGTGTTTACAAAATACTGTAAATCCTTAGGGCAAATCTTTTCAGTACATTTTTTTCAAACTTTGTAAATCTTTTTCCTAGAGTGTAAGTGACAGAATTGTTAATATTAATACCATATCCAGTTTGTAAACCTAACTTGTAAAATGCCAGATTGTTTTTTATTAAATGCTTGAAAATCATTTGTGAAAAATATAAATAAATATATATGTCAAACTATGTCTAGCTTATTTCTATCAGTTCTTTCTCTGGAGGTGGATATACACAAGCCATTTTTCAAACAATATTTTTGTTGTTGTATATAATGTTCTCTTGGTCCTGCTCATTTCACTTTTCATAATTTCGTGTAGACTTTTCCATGTTTGTCCTTTTTTTAAAGATAAATTTTAGGTATTTATTTATATTATAATTTTCTTATTCACTCCTCCCTTCTCTCCCCACACCATTTAAAACATCATCCAATGAAATATATAGATTAATTTTTTCATGTTTCCACTCCTCTGTTCCTTCTCTGGAGGTGAACAGTCACATAAGTTATTCTTCACATATTAAATGTATGGCTATATATAATATTTTCTTTGTTCTACTCATTTCAGTCTTCATCATCTCATTTAGTTCTTTCCAAGTTTTAAAAATTAATCTGTTAATTGTTTCTCATGGTGTAGTAATATTCCATCAAAAAACATATACCACAGGTGGTTTAGCCATTCCCTAATGGATGGACATTCCTTTGATTTCCAATTCTTTGCCCCACAAAGACAACTACTATAAATATTTTGTTTTCCACCTTAAAAAAAATTAACCTGTTTGTCATTTCTTACTGTGCAACAGTAGTCCATCACAATCATATACTACAACTTGTTTAGCCATTTCCCAATTGATGAGCATCCCTTCAATTTCTATTTCTTTGCCACCACAAAGGGAGCTGTTATGAATATTTTAGAACATATTAATTCTTTTCCTTTTTCCCTGATCACTGTAGGAAATAAACTTAATAATGGTTATTATGGGTTAAAAGATATACACACATTTCTAATTCTTCCAGCATAATTCCAAATTGCTCTCTAGAATGGTTAGATTAGTTTGGACCACACCTACATCTTTTATATGAGGAAGCAAGCCATTTTCTCTTGGTCCTTGCTATAACAAAAGATCTAGTGGCACCAGGAGGCATTGAAGAAATCATATTATCTTCTACTGAGGTTCTCTTCTGTTCTGGAATGATCAGGGTACTAAGTGCTGGAACAAACCAGCACTGGGTCCTTTGCCAGCTCTCTTCTATGAAATCTTCTCTTCTACCCTTCTCTGGATCTATGGATATGATTGCATATAATCCTGGGAGGGGTAAAAAATCCTGTTTCCCTGAAACATATAGAACACCTCAAATCTCTCAGCACACCTAGAATATATAGAGAATCCAAATGAGTGTCTCATAATAAACTCACCCATCATCAGGATAAGCAAGCTAACGTTAAAGAACAGCAAATTCAGAAAAGCCCTCAAATTATGTCTTCTATGTTTTTCATCCACCTTATTATTTTGCTTATAAGAGGTTAGCTGAATTTATGTCACGGAAGAAGCTTTCCAGGGCTCTTGGCAAATAGTATACATCTTTAATTATGAACATTTAAAATCTCAATGTCACTTGGAAATCCTTCCTTTGGAAAGGACCTTTTTTTTTATCAGATTGGCTCACACCTTCTATAAACTTATAAACATTTTTAATGCCTTGCTCAATGACAACACAGTTGATGAGCACATATATCTCTGAATTTATGTTTATAAATTGAATCCTATGGTTGTGATGTATGAGTTAGAAACTCTTTTCAAAAGAGAGTCTCTAAAGCTGCATTTCAGTGTATTGTGCAAAATCAATAAACAGTAAACAGAGAGGGATTTTATAGTCTCTATGACTCTCTCAATAAGCAATGTGACTAGAAGGACTTGCTCTGTTATGGAAAATCACTTGAAAATGCTGCTGTGTTACCCTTTCAGATCTTCCTTGAGTGACATATGCATTTATTAAGTAGCTACTTAAGGTAGCTAGGTGGCACAATGTCTGGAGTTAGGAAGATGCATGTTCCCAAGTTCAAATCTGGCCTCAGATACTTTCTATGTGACCCCAGACAAGTTACTTCACCCAGTTTGTCTCAGTTTCCTCATCTGTCAAATGAGCTGGAGAAGGAAATTCCAAACCATGCCAATATCTTTGCTGAGAAAACCCTAAACAATGTTCATAAAAAGTTGAATGTGATTGAAAAACAACTAAACAACAACTGTGTTTCTGTGCTAGATATTATATAAAAGCTGGGGAGAAGAAAAGAAAGGCAAAAAACAGATCCTGCTCTCAAAGTTCTCTGAAATTGGGAGTTTTAGAGAAATGCCTAGAGCAGAGGCATCAAACTCACATAAAAACAGGAGTTACTCATTTATACATAAAAATTCCTGGGTGCCACATATTCACTAAGCTTTAAAAAGTAATATTATCAATGTTTTGCTGTATTTTTAAATATTTCCAAATTATATTTTAAATTGGTTCATGTATTCAGGATTGTTGTGTCCTGATGGAGCCAATGGCAAAGGTATTTGATGCCCAGGGCTTAGGGGAATGACTGTTAAAGTGACTTGTCAAGGGTCACATCATATGTTTCAGAGGCAGGTCTTATGGGGTCCAAGACTGGTTATCTCCCATCTATATTATTCTGCCCCTGCAGCCTTGTTCATCATCACATATAGCCTTGTACATCACATGTATGTACATCACACATATGTACATCATAAATGCATATCATACATAGTCTTGTACATGGTTCATAAAAAAGAAGTGAAATTACAGTCACAAGGTCCCAGAAATTTCAGGGATGTTACCTGGTATCTAATTTAACAAACACCTGAAAAAGAATTCCCATTTAAACAAATATGGCAAATGGTCAATCTAGTTTTGGTTTGAAACTTCTAATAAAGGAGAGGACCTCTGAGGCAGCTCAAAAGCTACTCAGATTGCTCAATGCTTTAAAAATGTAAATATAACATGTGTGTGCCTAGTCTCCTACAACAACAAATTAGAAGAGTTCTTGAGCTGAAAGGACCATAGAGCTTAAGGCTGTGCAGCAGTCTGCATTAATCTTAGATGTAGAAGTCTAAAATGAAATTTAAAGAATGCCACTTTGAAAAGGTAATCTTTTCTTATGCAGATCCTTTGCTTCCCCCAATTCCATCTGCTCCTTTGGGTGGGGATCAACAACATTAACTTCTGTATCTTCACAATAGGGAGTGGACTATTCAAAATGCTGCTGACTATACATGGAACATTAAGACTGACTAGTGGGATCCTACTGGTTAATATCCTGTTTTATTGCCTTGAAAAAGCCTTCCCCCCCTCCCCTCCTGTCTTCATCCTGATGTATCCTAAGCCACAGGGGCCTGTTTCAAATGATCACTGAACTATGTGCATGTCGATGTGGTTTTTACAGGTTAATTCCAGCTACTGGGAGAAAGTGACCTTATTACTACTGCCCTTTGGAGACTTAGAAATGCTGCCAGATTCATGTTCCTCGTCTCATAAGTAACTCAGATTATTTTTAAGATTTAAAATTCAACCTTATGATAGTCATTTACTTGGGAAAGAGTGGTCTAATGGAAAGTGCGCTGCTTTTGGATTTAGAAGCCTTGGGTTCAAAAATAGACTTTGACAACAACCTTGGAAGGTTATTCAATGATAAAATGAGGGGATTCAACGAAATGATCTCTGAGGCCCTTTCTAGCTCTAAATCTATGATTTTATGAGAAATGAAATAATAATACATGTTCTTTGAATCTCCTTTTTGCTCTTCTTATTTTATAGAGATTGGGTGGGTGAAAGAAGAAGGCTATGAAATAATTGTGTGGATTGGAAAACTTTGGATCCTTATTTACAAGCCAGTTTTTTTTAAACCATCACATATAAGTATCTTGGTAACTTAAAGGCATATATAAAAAAGGCACTGGACCTCTGCATCTTGAATATTTGTGGACCACCAAAAAGGGATTTGATGCAAAAACCATTGTATAATAATTTTCAAAATTAATAAGGGGACAAATACTAAATAGAGAATGAAAATCAAATTATGTTTAGAGCTACACAAAATCAAGAGCCATAAAGGCACTTGACATAAGCATTTAATGCCCTTGAACGTATTCACAGCTACCACAGAAATGGTGCTTTACTGTCCTGGAGGGCAAATGAAACAATGATCAATGATGCCTTGTTTATGGTATTTTTTCAGATAATTATGTTAATTTATTAAGTGCATAGATTCATAAATTGCAAAATTCTAATTAAAGATAAGGCAACTCCAAAGGGAAGATCAATTTTGAGATAAATTTTCCTAAAACAAAGTAGAAATGAAATTAACAAGCCACAGAATGTATGGATAATGAAGACTATGGTGATAATGAATAAAGATATTTTAGTCATTAGCTTTAATGATGCACAATAGCAATGATAGAGAATGGACAAAAATAAACAAATCCATCTGTATTATATCTCATATATAATATATTCCTTGGACAGTAAAGAGACCAAATTAGTCAAAACTTAAAGAAATTAATTCAGACTATTTGGTTAGGTCAGATACTACTGCTGAAGCTGCCGATGAAGCTTAAATACTCTGACCACAAAATAAAAAGACAGGACTCATTGGAAAAGACCCTGGTATTGGGAAAGACTGAAGGCAAAAGGAAAAGGAGGCAACAAAGGATAAGATGGCTGGAAACAATGAACATAAACTTGGTCAGATTTCAAGAGATAGTGGAGTATAGAAGAGTCTGCTGTGCTATGGTCCGTAAGACATGAGATCATGAAGAGTCACACAAGACTGAATGGCTGAACAACAACAATTATATTTCAGCTGTATTTGTTAAATGCTGATTGACAAGCAGGTGCCTATGAAGATCAAGGCCAACATGTTTAACCCTACACAATTGCTCTGATTGGTTCCTACAATGAGCCAGTGAGTTCCCCAGACATTAGTTTTCAAATGGATGTGAGGTACTCATTTGTTATGGATATTGTAAAAGAGCACTAGATCATTCAAGTAGAGGGACTTTTAGGTCACTTCCAAATCTGAAATCCTATGAACTACATATCAAAACACATTTATGATAAAACACAAATCAGAGTTCTGCTTATGGTAACCTAGGGTAAAGTTGAAGGAACTCTACTGTGTCCCATCAGGACTACATGGCCAAAGAGTGGTTCTACATTAGAGGTGACCAATGTATTGAACCTACATTCATCAACAACAATCCTAGGTGGGTCACATGGAAGGGACGAAGGATAACAGATGCATCATTTAACCAACAAATTGGGATGTTTGGGCCCATAAAGAAATAGACAAGAGGGCAAGAACTTGATGGAATGAGCCAATGGTCCAGTTTTGTGGACAAGGTGAAGATAAGTGCCAGATTATCAACTCCATGGTTGATCTGATAAGATCTGCACTACAGTCATGATCAGACATTATAAAATCAAATGTGATTTATAATGCTCTATTAAAGAGCAATGATTTTGATTAAATGGCAAGCAGTCATTCTTCCTGTCAATATTCATCTCTCTAGCCATTTAAGTCAAATTGGGAAACCATTTAGCTTGAGGCATGAGTCTCTCATCTTTGCTTCAACACTACCCTTCAACCTAGCTGACACAATGCTTAAAACAAACAAAGTCTTAAGAAGCAAATTTAGCACTGACTGAAATGATTAGTTACTGAGAGCTCAGAAAGCTAGCCTCACATCCATAAATTCATTTAGGAGCAGACTGTAATTTGCAAAAGATTTCAAACAAGCATTCTTAGCAAATGTCTGCCTTACTTGATCACCCTTATGAGACCTTTTGAAAGACATAACAGGAAAATTGAGCGATAGCTTGGGTCCTAAATACTAGGGGAAGTTATGTAATTGAGATAATTATACCAGGGTAGATTCTGCCCTCCCCCTCCTAACCCCAAGGGCAGCATATTTGTTGGGAAATAGCAGAGCCCTTCCTTACTATGCTTGACATTTATTTTGTAGGTAACCAACAGTCTTCCAACATTTGTTACATGGTATAATGTCAGGCAGGGAAAGGACGATATTTAAGGCTACTGAGTGAAAGGCATGCCCTTTGAAGCTCCCATTATATGAAAACTCTTAGAGTTATTATGTGTGCCAAGCAGTAATAGCTTCAATTATAGAGCGATTGAACTAGGGTACCTCTGCATTGTCATATAATCATTTCTCTAAGATTAAAGGTCCTTTATATTCAACTCTTTAAACTTTATGAAGATCTGTTCAGGATCACACATCAAATCTGACAAAGCATGCAAAGCAGACCCTTGGCTTCATTCCTGGGTTTTCACACAGGTAAAAGCTGAATTTCATACACAAATCTTCCCACATGATAGATCATCTTTGGGACTGATGCTACATGCCATGTTTCAAGTCTCTCTTATGATGAAGGAAAATCTGTATGTATTAGAGTGAAAATATTCTGGAAGATGAATAGTATTAGGAGACTGTGTGACTCCTTAAAAGACAACTCTGGTAGGATGGAAAGAAGACTAGATCTGGAGTATAAAAAATCAGGGTGGCAGTCCCACCAGGCTTTACTACTAACTTGGCATGTGACCTTATGAAGTCCCAATGCCCCTGTTAGCTTAGTTTTCTCACTTAAACTGGGAGTTGATGTCACTGAATTGATTCCTGCACATGGTTGTTGGAAAAATTAAATTAGTTATATGATAATAGGTGTAAAATATCATAAAATCAGTTGTTATTGCAATTTGATCTTATAATATAATTTTATCTGTCTATAACATAATGGACTATTTCAAAACTGCCAATTATCACAAAATTCAATCCTCTCATAGATTAATTCCAAAGCTCTATAGGACTAACCCCAAGTCTTATTTAATTTTCTTCAATTAACTCTTTTCAATCTCTTTAGAGTTTGCTTAAGCTGTGACTCTTATTTAACCCAAGTCTCTAAAAAGAGTCTAAATGAATATGGGGTGAAAATTAAATCCCAGTACCATGAAATGTCCATGTCTTGTATTTAATGTTGATCCCATATATATTATACATGTTAATCATGTTCTTTTCATAGATTTGAATGCTTCATAGTATACTTTGTCATAATTTAAAAGAGGCACTATAGCATAGTAGAGTGAAAATTTCTGATTTGGAATCAGGAAGACCCTGGGTTTAAGTCTCATTTCAGATATTTACCAGCTCTATAACCTTGGGCAAGTTATCTAATGTTTCTGGGTCTCAGTATGTTCTTCTATTAAAAAAAGGCATTGAACTCTATGAATTCTGTTTCTCTCTGTTTCGAATCTCTGACTGTAGTAACTTATGAATGAATCCTTATTGTATTAGTTCTCAGTTGAAGAAGGCTTCAGAAAATTTGCTGTAAAGTAAAATGAGTTTTTGTCATAATGCATATACTTCAACTAATGTTTCCTCCCAAAAGTATATATATATTTTAAAATATATTATATTATATTATATTTTTGAAACATATTTTACATACATATATGTAGGCAGGTAGGTAGATAAAATGAGAGATAAGGGCAGAGGGAGGAAGAGAGGGAGGGACCACTTTCAGTCATCCTTAATAGAAAGTACTATTTTTTGTGCTTGGATCTCCAGCATTTGGCATAGTGTGTATAATATGTAGTTTGTGTTTATGAAAATTTTTTTGATGAATTGTTTGAATGATATATAGTAAGAAATCTGTCCAAATTTTGTTTGGTCTAATTTGAGATTAAAAGTAATTTCATCTCTTCTACTGCATTTGTCACTATCTTTAGTCAATATTATCAATGTCCCTATATCTAAGGGTTGGATGTAGAAAACATTCCATCCATATAACACTCATTATTTGTTTATAACTATTTTTCATTTCAACCAAACCTGTCCAAAGTCGCTACTTCTTCACTTTGCCCTCAGAATTTCTAATGCATCTATTAGGTACCAAGCACTCTGAGAAGCACTCTAGATATAAAGAACAAAAAGAAACAGACCTTAATAAATGCTCCCTTCCTTCCTTTCTTCCTCATATCAGAAGACTCTATTAGATAATATTGTTACTATGATAGATGCAAATGTGGTTATAGTATACTCCATTCATGTAAATGACATAACACTGATATTTAATTAATTTAAATCATTAAAAATTCAAGAAATATTTATTGAATGTTCATGATATAAAGGTACTGATAGGGTCACAGAGAGATTAAAGCATAGTTCCTGTCCACAAAGAGCTCAGCATCTAGTTAGGTAATCACCTTATACTGATATATCTTCATGATTTACCATATACTTTTATATACAGTATATCATATGATAGACAATAATCTATAGCATGCAAGTCCTTTGAGAGAATGAAGGTTGGTTCTTTGTATTCCAGGCATCTAGCCCAAGGATTGGCACAATTGCTGTTTGGTCATTTTTCAGTAATATCTGACACTTTGTGAATTCATCTAGTGTTTTCTTGGCAAAGACACCAGAGGGGTTTGTTATTTCCTTTTCTGACTCATTTAACAGATGAGGAAACAGAGACAAACAGGGGTAAATGATTTGCCCAGAGTCCCATAACTACTAAGTGTCTGAGGCCAGATTTGAATTCTGAAAAATATAAAAAAATATAAAAAAATTTAGCAATTTGTTCTTTGTGCCACCTAGTAGCTTGCTAAATACTTTAGTTTGTACCATCTGATGCTGTATAGATAGGCTAGTCTTAGTATGTCTACTTAATTTTTTTTTTACTAACCCTTACCTTCCATCTTAGAATCAATAAATATTGATTTTAAGGTAGAAGCATGGTAAGAGGTAGGCAATGAGGATTAAGTGATGTTCCCAGGTCACACAGTTAAGTATCTGAGGCCAAATTGAACTCAGGACCTCCCATCTCCAGACATGGTTCTCAATTCACTGTGCCACCTATCTGATCCCTTTTTACTTATATGTTTACCAATTGCCAAATTAAAAAAAAAGTGATATTTTGCCCAAGATCATGAAGACTACAAAGGGGTAGGACTGAATGAGAGAGCAGAGACTAGAAAAATAGCTTTTCCAGAGTACTTAAAGGTTTGAAAAGCACTTTACACATGTTTATTTCATTTAGTCCTCACAATAATCCAGTGAGGCAACTACTATTATTATCCCTCTTTTAACAAATGAAAATGAGGCTGAAAAAAGTTAAGTAATTTGGATATCACATAGGGCAGAGTTGGTGAATCTTTTCTCAGTTTGAGTACCTAGAGGGCAAATGCAAACTGTGAGCCCCCGGATTATCTGAGATAATTGAGGGAGAAAGTGCTTGCTTTGGGCACTGGACAGAGGGGCAGAGCATGCAAAAAATGTCTTCTGGCACTGGGAAGAGGAGGAAGCAGCACCACTGGCTACCCCAAGGAGGATATAGGGTCATTCAGTCTGTAATTGTCAAAGAGAGATTTTGAACCCAGACATTCCTTCCATTGTACTACCTAGAAGGGATATCTGCCAAATTTAAGCAGTTCAATGGTCCCTCTACTTTGTCATGCTATCTGTGTAATTGTCTTGTCTCTGATCCTTGCCTGTTTTCTATCTTTTAGGTGGGTTCTATGTCATTGTTTGGGTCCACAAATCAATTCTGACTATGGATTAAAGGTTCTAGTGTAAGGTTTTTAAGCCTGGGTTGTAGAATAAGTTATCCATCTTCTTCTAAAGCAGGATTCTATATGGTTTTTTTTAAATTTAAATTTATTTGGTAATTTGGTGTTATATTAAAATACTCAATTAACTCTGACCCTCCTCCCTTTTCTGCCCCCATTAGAGGGAGGCATCATTTAACAAAAAAGATACAAGTAGATATAAAGCTATTTCTCATTTCCATCTATCAGTTCTTTCTCTAGAGGTAGACAACCTCCTCCCTGATATCTCCCCAACCCAAACTTGTTATTAAAATTCATCTTTATTTAAATAACCACAGTCAAATAAGAGGAGAACAATCATTTCAGAGGGACATATAGGGAGCTGAGCCCAAGGACAGCCATTCAACTATAAACAGTCTATTGGACCCCTGCTGGACAACCTTGGTCTGGGGGAAGGCTTGTCTCTCAGGAGAGTCCATGCTTACCTGCTCTGGGGTATCTTCAACATCAATCAATAGAGAAGACGTCCCTTCAAGCTATCATAGGTGACCCATTTCTTGGGAACCCCAATTTTCAAAGATAGCCTCTCAAAAGGGGTATCTCTCTCCTTTTACCTCACTGGCAGTCATATTCTCTTTCTCCCTTCAACCCCTCCATTCCTTGTTATAAAACCTCCCTCATCCCCTGTACTTCTTCAATCCTCTACAATAACAACTTTCTTTCCCAAAGATCTGACAAGTGTAATACTCTGTGTTCATCTAATTTACTTATAGTTTTCTTCTTTATATTGAAGTCATTGACCCATTCTGAATTTATCTTGGTGTAGAGTGTGAGATGTTGCTCTAAACCTAATCTCTCCCATACTGTTTTCCAATTTTCCCAACAGTTTTAGTTAAATAGTGGATTTTTGTCCTAAAAGCTGGGATCTTTGGGCTTATCATATACTGTCTTGCTGAGGTCACTTACCCCAGGTCTATTCCACTGATCCTCCTTTCTGTCTCTTAGCCAGTACAATATTGTTTTAATGACCACTGCTTTATAGTATAGTTTGAGATCTGGGACTGCAAGTCCTCCTTCCTTTGCATTTTTCCAATATTTCCCTTTATATTCTTGATTTTTTGTTCTTCCAAATGAACTTTGTTATAGTTTTTTCTAAGTCAGTAAAAAAGTTTCTTGGTAGTTTAATGGGTATGGCATAAATAAGTAAATTAGTTTGGGTAGGATTGTCATTTTTATTACGTTAGCTCATCTTCCCCATGAACAATTAATGTTTTTTTTTCCAGTTTTTTTCCAGTTTTTCCAGTTATTTAAATCTAGTTGAATACAGATGAAAAAAAAAACAACTTTTCCACAATATGGTTTATGAACAGAAGCTAAACTCTTTAATATAGAAATGATGTTCATTTTTCCAAGTCTACAAGCAACTCCCTGCAATATGTGAGTTCTTAAAAATTGTTGCTAGCAAATCTCTGGTGGTGTTATTTGGTGAACAATTACTTTAGAAAGTTATTGATGGGGCAAGTAGGTGGCTTGATGGATAGACAGCCAGGCCTAAAGATAGGGGACCTGGGTTCAAATCTAGCCTCAGATACTGCCTAGCTGTGTGACCTTGGGTAAGTCACTTTAACCCCCATCACCTAGTCTTTACCATTCTTCTGCCTTGGAACCAAAACACAATATTGATTCTAAGACAGAAGATAAGGGTCTTAAAAAGTTATTGATGCATGTTTCATGGGTTAAGACCACATCCCTGCTAAGGTTGTAGAATAATCAAATTATATCCTTGACAAAAATACTGAGATACCTCATATGACAAAATTACCACCTTTCCTTTTGTGACAGAAAATAGAGTGTTGGACCTGTAGTCAGGAAGACCCAGATTCAAATCTTGCCTCATATACTTACTAGTTATGTGACCCAGGGCAAGTCATTTAATGTTTCTTACCTTATGTTTCCTCATTTGTAAAATGTGGATAACTATAGTACCTATGTCACAGGATTTTTGTGAAGAACAAATAAGATAACATTGGTAAAGTACTCCCTCTTTTTAAGAGTATTAATATGCTTATTTATTGCATTTAAATACCCAGGTTACTCCCTCTCCCACAACCCCATTAGAGAGGCATCATTTGGCAAAAGAGATATTTGTATATATAAAATTACTTATTTCTATTTATCAATTCTTTCTCTGGAGGTGGAAAAACAAGTCATTTTTCAGATTATGTTTCTATTGATGTATATAATGTTCTCTTAGTTCTGATCATTTCACTCTTCACAATTTCCTGTAAGTCTTTCCAGATTTTCCCCAAATTAGCCTGTTCATCATTTCTTACTGTACAGTGCTATTCCATCACAATCATATACCACAACTTGGTAAGCTGTTTCCCAATTGATGGGCATTGCTTCAATTTCCAGTTCTTTGCCACCACAAAAGGAGCTACATGCAGTTTTAGAACATACAGTCTCTTGTCTGTTTTCCTTGATTGCCTTAGGAAATAAACCTAATAATAAATAAACTGCCCTTCAACATTTATTTCTTTGAATCCTCATTTTCCTTCAGAGCTCAGTTCAAAAGATACTTCCTATAAAGAAGCCTTTCTTAATTCATTAATCCTCCTGCTGTTCTGCCATTTCTCTCTCCTTAAATTATTTTGTCTTATCTTAAATCAAATGATCTTGCATTTATTTATCAGTATAAGTGTTTTATCTATAGAGTAGAATGTAAGCTCCTTGAGAAAAAGGAATGTTTTCCCACAATCCATAGCACCCAGCAAAGTACTATACATTAGGTACTTAATAGATATTAAATTGAATTAAATTAAAACAAAGTGAACTGAATGTCATTTCTATTTTGTAGCTTAATTCCAAATTTCGAGAAACTATAATCTTCACTTACTGCTTCCTCAGGAGTAAAGCCTTTATTTCTTCCCATTTAGTTTACTGTAACATTCTAAGTACTTTTCTACCTCTTGGCTCTATCCTTACCAGCTTATCCTTTAAACAGCTCTCCATCAAGTTTTTTTTTTTCTAAGCTGATTATTTCATTCTTTGCTTTCAGACTTCTAGTGATTCTCCCATTAACTGTGAAATAAGATATAAATTCTTGATTCTGATAAGGCCCTTTTATAATCTGACTTAAGTCAGCAATTATTGTCCAAATATTTGGAACTGTGCTAGCAATGTAGCTTCTACAAATTCCTTCACATGGACTCCAAAATGAATGACTCTCTCTGTGTTCCATTCTCATTCTTTCCCTCTCCTACCTTTTGTCTTTTGCTAATCAAGTTTTATATCCCAGAAGTAAACTCATCTTCTTTCATCTTTCCCTATTGAGGTATTTCCCTTCTATCAAGAGCAAACTCAGTTGCCCATCTTCTTCCTGAAGACTTCCTGGACTGGACCAACACTCCCTCTTCAAATGTCTCATATAGAGCATCTCAGAATTCTCCTTTTCACTAACCACACTCTCTCATATATCAATGTCATAGTTATATATAACACATATATACATATAAAAGCTATGTATAAATGAATGTATGTCTTCTTTTACAAAATACTCCTTGAAAGCCAGCATGTGTCACATATGGGATATACATGAATGTACATATATGTATAAATGTATATATATACACATGTGTATGCATATGTGTACTTGTAGTCTCCTTGTCTATTACAGTACCTTTCATGTAACAGGAATGAAAAGTTTTTTATTGGATCAACTAGTTGAAAAGAATCTGAAGGACACTTAGTCCAACCTCCAAGCCTAAAGCATCTTTTTATAAGTAGTGATTCAACTTCCACTAATCTAGAGTGATGGACAGCTAAATGGCACAGTGCTTGACCTAGAGTCTGGAAGACTCAACTTCATGGATTCAAATCTAGCCTCAGATACTTATTAGCTGTTGGACCCTAGGCAAAGCACTTAACCTTTTCTGCCTTAGTTTCCTCATCTATAAAAAGAGCTGAAGAAAGAAATGGCAAACTCTTCCTGTATCTTTGCCAGGAAAACCCCAAATGGGGGCATGTAGAGTAAGACATGCCTGAAAAATTATTGAACAAAAAAAAATCTAGAGCAATAAGAAAAAGAAGTGAAGGAAAATCATACATTCTGGTCATCTTTGCTTCTCTGTTTTCAAAGTTATTTGCCAAAGTACAGGCTCCTGACTTGAATGACACCTCTATTACAGTAAATTATGTTTGCTAATCCTTTTTTCTTGTGGTTTGCAATTCAATATTTGGGAATACAAGAAAACTTTAACATGGTAATAATAAAAATTAACTTAAGGGGGCAATGAAGTGACTCATTGGATTGAGTCAGTCTTATAGAAGGAAGGTCCTGGGTTCAAATGTGACCTCAGATACATCCTAGCTGTGTGACACTGGGGAAGTCACTTAACCACAATTGCCTAACCCTTATTATTCTTCTGCCTTCGAACCAATACTTAGTATTAATTCAAAGATGGAAGGAAAGGGCTTAAAATGCTCTGAGAACTTAAAGAAGAGGTGGATTTATTCCTGACTGGACATTTAAATCAGGAAGACTATATGGAGGTGATTGCAAAGTTTTGAAGTAAATGTTATAACTCAACTGATAGCCCTTTAGGAATTTGCTAATTGTTGTTCCTTTGGTTTTTCCATTCCTGGAAATTAATCTTTAATGGCAATATACCCAGAGTTCATTTCTCTCCAGCCAAATTCAAATATTTCAACCATATTTCTGAATTAGTGCTTATGATTCCTTATATTTATTTTGTAGGATGAAGTAGATGCCAGATGCATCCCTCATAAGAAGCTAAACTCAGAGCTGACACATTGGTTCATCTTTAAAGTCCCTTGTTTAACATTGTATATGAGCACAATACAGTTTAAAGGGAATTTCTTTACATTTCCTAATAAGACTATCTAAATGAAGGAGGCAGAGAGGCTTCAAGGCATGGTACTGAAAGTCTTGCCCAAAGGATAATCAATTATGCATTGTTGTCCTTGGGTTCAGTCAGTGGGTGCTGAAGTCCCAAAGCAGTCAATTAATTTTAATGGGTGATCTGGGTGCAGAGCTGTTAAGTTATCATGGCTTCACACTTGGCCAAGTTTAAAATCCTCTTAAAATTCATACTAATTGACATATACCTTTTCTGTGCTGCTAATCATAAAGTTATGTGACTGGGCCACCAATTCTCTCTATAAAATACATTTTTCCCCTATTCCATATATCCCAAGAGTCATGAGAGTCCACTATTATCATTGCAAATAATACAAAATAAAATATACCAAGGGAACTATTTTCAAACACTTTCATTCTGGCAAAATTCTTTAAACAAGTACTTGGGCATAACACTGAACCAATTAAAATGTGTGGTTGGTTTACATTTAAAGTAAATATACTGATTCCTATAAAGTCCTCCCATTCCTTATTAAGGTGTGGACTCATCCTTGGGTTCTTGAAGGCTAGGCTAGTTGAGAACAAATTCATATAAATCCTAATGAGCTAGGAGGACTTTGAGGAGAAGCATGGTGATGGATGATATATATGTTTTGTGAAGATCTGCTTAGTAAAGGGCAGAGAAAGACTTCTCATTAGAAGATTCACTTCTATGATAATTTTTTTAAACCTTTACTTTACATCTTAAAATCAATACTAAAACTTGGACAGGAGAGAGTAAGGACTAGGCAATGGGGGTTAAGTGACTTGCTCAGGGTCACTCAGCTAAGTAGTATCCGAGGCCAGATTTGTATCCCAGACATCCGAATTTTAGCTCTGGCTCTTATCCACTGAGTCACCTAGCTGCCCTTTATGATTTTTTTTTAAATATCAAATCAACTTATTGATATCATCTGCTTAGCCATGGAGGGATTGACATTTGGATCAATATAGGTAGTATCTATACTGATTAGAAAATCATAAATTTAGAGTGAGAAAGAACCTAAGAGAAAACCTGGTCTAACTTTCTCTTTTTAAATAAATGATATTTAAAGAAACTGCGATCAAGGGAAGTTAAGTGATTTTTCCAAGGTAGGAAAGGGAATAGGCAAAAGCTCTGGTTTTAGAAGAAAGCAATGAAAGAGGATAACCATTAATTTAACACCTATTATGAGCCAGGCACTGCATTAAACACGTTGCAAATATTTTCTCATTTGATCATCACAACAACCATGAATTGATTACCTCTATTTAAAATAATATTTTAAAAAACCTTTAGGTTCTGTCTTAAAATTTTTTTTAAATTAAAACCCTTACCTTCCACCTTAGAATCAATACTGTGTTTTGGTTCCAAGGCAGAAAAGAGGTAAGGGTAGGCAATGGGGATTAAGTGACTAGCCCAAGGTCACAGACCTAGGAAGTGTCTGAGGTCATTTTTGAACCCAGGACCTCCTGACTCTTGTCTCTGGATCTGACTCTCAATCTGCTGAGCTGTCTACTGTCCACTAGATTCTGTCTTAATATTGACTGAGACTTTTGGGCAAGGGCTAGGGAAATGGAGTTCATTGATTTCCTCAGTCTTATACAGTTAGGAAATGTCTGAGGCCAGATTTGAAGCCAGGTCCTTTTGACTACAGGCCTGGCTATTTAGCTACTGTGTCCCACAGCTGCCCCAATTATCCCCATTTTTTACAGTTGAAAAAACCTAAGCAGGCAGATTGTGACTTATCCAGGGTCCCATAGCTAGTAAGTGTCTGAAGTTTGTTTTTTCATTCAGATCATTCTAACTCCTAGTTCAGTAGCTTTATCCACTTTTTTTGCTTAGCTGCTTATCTCCTTTGACATCCACTGATGCCAAATCCAACGGTCTTCCCAATACCACTCTGCCTCTGCCGTGAAAAGCCCGACTTGGACATTTAAGTAACTCTGTGACCCAGGGCAAGTCTTTAAATATCTCTCAACCTCAAATTCCTTTTCTGTGGAAAATGGGAATAATAAGGGAATCTGCTTCAGAACTGTTGCAAGGATCAAATGAGACAACATATATAAAATACTCTGTGAAGACTTAAAGTACTTTGTAAACATTATAGTGATGATAACAATGAAATCATGAATTCTGAATCATTAAAAGTGAAGTCATATAATGAGGCGAGAATAAAGACATGGAATTGTATGACAAATGAGAAAAAAGATCCCTTTAGAGATCATTTAGTCCCCCTCTCCTTTTCTAGGTAATAAATCTGATTGAGACTCAACAGAGATGAAGTATAGTGATAGACAGAATGAACTCTCTTCTAGGAATCAGAAGAGAAATTCTTACCCAAGTTCTGCATTGAAACTACTTTCATATCAGGAAAGTAAATCCATTGCTCTGTGCCTTAGCTTCTCCAGTCATTAGATATGGGTTGGATTAGATGGCCTCTGAGGTTGCTTTGAACTCAGTACAGTGATTCTATGATCTATGGGGTTGCACTAAAGAATCTTAGGTTCCTTGCAATATTACTGAATTTTGAATTTTATGATTTGTTCAGGATGACCCAGCTAGTTAGTGGAAGAGTTAAGAATCCCAGACTTGAAACTTTCTGCTATTATCTTTTAACATTTTATGGGCATTTGCAATCAGTTTTCCCCTGCCAAGGTACCTTTGAAGATTTGTGAGTTAATATAATACTTGGGCATCATCTACCATTCATGTGAATGTGTCATCTTGGCAATGAAGGATGCTCTCATCACTTAGTCACTAATGGTCTTTGAAATTGCAACAGGGTAAAGTACACATCCATATTCACAGTTTGAGATATGAATCAGAAAGTACTTAGAACACTATTCTGGCTAAATTTTTGCTTCACTTTTCAAACAGATTAATTTCAAATAGGGCAGCCCATTGCCAGGTGGTATTCTTTGTTTAAACCTATTAAGAGTTGGGAAAAACTTGATGCCTGCAGGTGTTTTAAATTTAAAGAACTAACAAACAGTTCACATCTTTTAAATGGACCTTGTGATTAGTTGGTAGAGATAGAATAATACGTTTTGAGGTGGATTCCATGCTTTACACAATTCTCTCAAGGGCAATTTTCTATTTGCAAGTAAGAGACTGGCTATTATACTTTTGGTTTCTCTTTGTCACTTGCAGGTAGGACAGTTGATGTCTGGCCAATGGGTAACATTGGAAATGTCTCATTATGGATAGTTCAGTTGAGGAGTAAGAGAAACAGTGGGCAGGATATCAGTGCTCAGCTCAGATCCCACCTCCTGAAAGAAGCTTTTCTTAATCCCCTCATCTATTAGCTCCCCTTCTTCCTCAATAAACTTTTATTTATTTGGCATAAATTCTTTATATGTTTATCTAGGAACATATTATGTCTCAGGTAATAGAATGTAAACTCCCTGAGTGCAAGGAGAGTCCCATTTTTATCTTGTATTTCAAGTAAATGACACACAGTAGATATTTAATAAATGCTTGTTGATTGGAGGGTAGAAGTTATAAAGAAATCCATGTCACTTAATATAAGAAATAAAGTCTTACCCCAATAGATTTTGTTCTCTTCCTTGAGGTTTCTTCACAAATATATAAAGTTATTGGGTGGGAAACTATTAGGGAGTTGAAGGACAGAGTAAGCATGGGTCATTGGAACCAACAAAAATATATTTAAACAGAAAAAATACCATGGCTGGAGAGTGGCTTCAGATTTGTTTTAATTCAACTTAAATTTTTTGAGCATCCACTGGCTGGCTGGTTCTGTATTATCAGGGAATCTTGGAGGTTGAAGGAAATTTATAAGTAATTCAGTGTAAATTTCCTTTCAATTCAGTTATCTTCCCTGTCATCTGGTCTTAGTTGGAATCTTTTTGAGTACAAGAAACTCACTAACTAGGCCCATTCCATTCTAGAGATGCTGAAATATAGTGGGCAAGGTGGAGCACCTAAGAAAAGAACTGATTTTAATACCACATTGTCCTTATATGAGCTGTATGACCTTGGAGAAATCATTTCATCTATATTACTCAGTTTTTTAATCTGTAAAAATGGGAAAATGACGATATTATATTGCCTAGGTCTCACAGGGTTTCTGTGAAGATCAAATAAGATAAGATATGGAAAGAACTTTATAAACTTAAGGTGTTATGTAAATATGTTAGATTGTCTTCTGAAATTCTGTTTCTGTCTTCTGGAGCAATAACAAAATTGAGAGTACTTCTTGTATATGACAGTGCTTCAAATATTTAGAATTTGGATCTCAAAGATACTTTAAAATCATCTAGTACAAGCAAAGATGAACTAATCTTTACTAATAACAATAGTTGCTGTATGATTCTGGGTAAGTCATTTAACCCCCATTGCTTAGCCTTTACCACTCTTCTATCTAAGATGGAAGGAAAGGGTTAAAAAAATAATAGCTAACATTTATATCAGACTTTAAGTTTTGCAAAGCATTTTACATATACATATTCTATTTGATGCCTACAACTCTGTAAACATAGATGCTGTTATCATCCTCATTTTACAGGTGAGGAAACTGAGGCCAAGAAATTAAATAGATTGCCTGTGTTCACAGAGTCTGAGACAGGATTCTAATTCTGGTCTTTCTGATCCCAGTTCCAGCTTACTATCTATCACAATACTCCCTAGCTCTCCTTAGATCAAAGTCTTTAGAGAATACCTCTTTCATATTAGAATAACTGGGGTGATTCTTCACACCAACAACTATCACCAGAGCAACAAAACACTCAGAAGATTTAGGAGGAAATAAACATTGATGACATATAAGCACAATCTTTATAAATATTATAATTTTTATTTTCCTATCAGCAAGAGCTTTTTTTGTAAACTGCTGGGGGTAGAGGTGGGTGGAGCTTCTCCTCTATTTGCAGAACATATTCAAGCTGTATTTGCTGGTGACTAAACAGCTGAAGTGACCCTGTAGGAAATTTGGAAATCATTGTTTACAGAACATAAGCCCAGTTGCTCTAAGAAAATGGCTTTGCTGTTTGATTGTGGGGCCATAAGACTATTTCTATTTTCCTGTGTCTAAAAGCATCTCCAAGCATATTTGGAAAGTTTATTCGATTAATTATTTCTTAGAAAAGTAGATTTTCTAAAGTCCATCAGCAATAGACAACATGCCTGGAAGAGAGGGTGCCAGGAATCCCATCTGTGTGGGGGTAATGTCTTTTGCCTGGAGGGGTTCAGTGAGCTATTTTTGACTATTGTTCACATTCACAACTTCCGCTGCTGCTGCTGCTGCTGCTGCTGCTGCTGGTAGAGCATTTCTCAAAGAGATTATGCATTCCATAAAGAAATGGCTTCTTATATTGCTCCATTGCTCCATTTGTGCCCAGGAAAAAAAGGGAGACACATTTCTTTGATGCTTCCCACCAGCTTTCAGAATCAGCCAAAAAAAAAAAAAAAGACCACAACAGGAATATAGATTGTGTTCCTCCAGTGGAAAGGAATAAAGAAAACCAACAGCCAATGCTTACAGGCTGCTGGGTTTTCTATAACCTCATTAAAGCCTGGTATATAGGTAACAGAGGCTAGAGGCTTCTGGGATCAGTAGTCATCTCCAGCAGTTAAGAAACAGTTTGAATCTCATATTTTTGCCTGAATTTCTATGTCCCCTTCATATTACAGAGGAGTGATTTTTACAAAACTTAATTGCTTTTATATATCTGGGAAAGTCCTTTATGGTTTACAAAGTACTTTTCAATCGTCCCTTTTTAGAGATATGAAAGCTAACTCTTGAAGCAGTGATTTGAATTGCCTCTAATGATACTCCTGATATTTGAATTCAGGCCTTCTGACTCCAATTCCAGTACTCTTTCCACTACATCTCACAACTACCATCACCACCGTTACTACCACTAACCCCATCAACCACAACAGTAGCTATCATCTCTATAGTGCCTACAATGTGGCAGGCAAATTATGCTAAACACTTTTCCAATATTGTATCATTTGATTGTCATAAAATGTATGAGGTAGGCACTCTTATGATTTACTATTTTACAGTATATAGAGCTAGAGCTAGACCAGGAAACAGAAGAGCCCCAGGTTCCAATCATACTTCTAACAGGCATTAATTATGTGATTGTCACAGGCAAGTCTATAAAGAATGGAGAATAAGTGATGCCAGTAGTACTTCTCTCAAAGGAAATCCCTTTAAGAGATTTCTCTCCAATTTCTCCAAGTGTTCTGCACACAGTAGGTACATAACAGATGCCTGTTGCTGCTGCAAACACTTTTATTCTAATATCTCAAAAAGACATACCTTGAAAAGTCATGGAAGCTGTATACATTTTTATATATGTGAGTATATCTAGGCAGCTAGGTAGCATAGTATATAGGAGCTCTGGATTTGGAGGCAGGAAGACCTGAGTCTAAATCCTGCCTCAATCTTAAATGATAGTTGAGCATCTCTGGGCCAATCACAACCTCTCTTAGCCTTAGTTTCCCCACTAGTAAAATGGGGATAATAATAACACCATATTCCTAGACATACACATGAGAAAAACATGAGGCAGGATATTAGATGATACTTGGGGATGCTGAGGGAGGCACAATCATACTGGCATCAGGTGGAGAAGGATCTTGAATGCTAGGCAGCATTTTTTAAAATTCACTCAGTTGGCAAAGGAGGTTAGCAGAAAAGTTTTATTTCTTTGGCTTATCAATCAAATTAATATTTAAATATGGCAGTTTACAAGCTATAGTCATGAAGTCCTCAAATAAATTTCTCTTTACCATAAACCTGAATGCATTAGGCAAGCTATAGTAATGATGTCTTTCTGTGTCTGAGAAGAAAGAACACTTGGATGAAGGGGGAGAAAACCAGCTTAAGTATCAAAGAGTCAATACATGTTATCTGAATGAAACTGAACTAAAAACTGGTTGGGGGGCAAGAGATAGATAGATAGATAGAGAGAGAGAGAGAGAGAGAGAGAGAGAGAGAGAGAGAGAGAGAGAGAGAGAACAGAGAGAGACAGAGAGAGACAGAGAGAGAGAGACAGAGAGAGAGACAGAGAGACAGAGACAGAGAGACAGAGAGAAAGAGAGACAGAGAGACAGATAGAGAGAGAGAGAGAGAGAGAGGAAGAGAGATAGAGAGAGACAGAGACAGAGAGACAGAGAGACAGAGACAGAAAGACAGAGACAGAGAGACAGAGACAGAGAGAATGAAGGAGAGGGAAGAAAAGAAAATGGAGAGAATGAGAGAAGGGAAGGGAGCTGGAGAGAGGAAATATATTTTTTCAGTGCCTTCTATCACTCTCAGCTGGACATAAAACAAAGTGAAAAGGCAACAAAAGGATGAAATTACTGTCAAGGGCAGGTAAGCAAGAGAAACCGCTTTATTTTTAATGTTTTGAAGTAGCAAGAGTTATTTCTGCAATGGTTCAGCTTGACTATTTTTCTCCCCTCCCCTCACCCCCTCTTATCCACCCCCCCCAACTTTTCTGTTTGTCTTTCATGCCTTATGGGCAAGGACAATTTGTATTGCTCTCAACTTAGCCCTTCCAAAATAACAGCTCCCATTGCAAGTCCCTCCGGGTGGCTGCCCTGCATAGAAAGTACATAAATTATAACTTGTGCCATTAAATGATTGTGTAGGCAGCAGCCCTGTGGCTTACAAGATGTTTTAGAGTCTTTTGAAGTACAGGAGCAGTCATAGGGGCAACGAAATAGGGGCCTGACTCCTCAAAAGAGAGACACATGCAAATGCCCTAATGCTAAGGTGTTTAGCCCTCAGGTATATTTCCTACAATAATCACAGAGCTGCAAAATTCCAAAGTGAGAAGAGGCTACAAGGGACACATATCCTAATCTATACCTGAACCAGAAGCCTGTTAATGATATCCAGGACATATGGAAATCCAGCCTTCATCTGGAAACTACTGGAGGCTTCAGCATATATATATATATAATTTTTTTTAAACCCTTACCTTCCATCTTGGAGTCAATACTGTGTATTGGCTCCAAGGCTGAAGAGTGGTAAGGGCTAGGCAATGGGAAGTGACTTGCCCAGGGTCACACAGCTGGGAAGTGTCCAAGGCCAGATTTGAACCTAGGACCTCCCATCTCTAGGCCTGGCTCTCAACCACTGAGCTACCCAGGTACCCCCAGCTTCAGCATATATTGAAATGGGTGCTTGCTCTGGAGTCAAAGGGTCCAGGGTTGGACAAAGATAACTTCTTAGATCCCTTCCAATGTAGATCTATGATTTCATGGATTTATTATTTCAACATTAGGATCTGTGCTACTGATATCCCTGTTGGATTTATCATTTTGAGAAATAACAGATATGCAACATAACTTCCATTTTCTTCTCCAGCTCATTTTAAAGATGAAGAAACTGAGGCAAACAGGGTTAAGTGACTTGCCTAGGGTCACACAGCTAGTATCTGAGGCTGGACTTAAACTTAGGAAGCTAGCAGTAAGCTGGGTAGTGCAGGGAATTGAAAGCCAGGCTTAGAGACAGGAGGTCCTGGGTTTAAATCTGACCTCAAATATTTCCTAGTAGTGTGACCCTGGGCAAGTCACTTAACCCCCATTGCCTAGTTCTTACTGCTATTCTGCATTGAAACCAATACATACTATTGATTCTAAGGTGGAAGGTAAGGGCTTTAAAAAAAAAAAACTTAGGAAAATGAATATCCCTGATTCTAGGACCAGCATCCTAATTGCACCACCTACCTGCCCACCTCTGACAACTGTCTAAGACATGCCTTAAATTTGATGAAGGAATGAGTTTTCACACTAAAAAAATCCTATACCACTGAATTAAAAATCTCATTCCCCCTCCTAGATTATAAACGGTTTGAGGGGAGGGACCATACTATATTTAAACTTTATAACCCACTCAGTACCTAACAACAAACACGTGTTTGTTGAAAGTTAAAAGGTAGCATTCTTTGCTAAAATCCCAGATCAATTTCACACCCAATGGGAGACAATAAATGATTTCAGATTATGACAATATGAACAATGAGTGCTCTTGGGAGGCAAAAATGCAGATAGACCTTGACTATTGGGTATCTATCTAGCTTTCTTCCCAAACCTACAATATCTTTCTTTACATCTGCATTGAGGTATACCTGATTCAATTCCTTCTCTAGAGGCTTAATGATTATACAGATATTTCTAACTAAGGAAAAGATGTGAAGGACTAGATAACTTGTATTGTGGGAAAATACAGCATTTATTCAATCATTCTGTGAAAAATAAAATGAGGAAGACATGACCCATGCCCTCCCTCAAGCATCTTATAGTCTATTTGATAAATTCTTTCACACAAATGACTATAATAAAGTTAAGAACCTAAAATGAGAACAGATTAAGCAGAGTTCAGATGACTCTACTAAGTAAAAAGCTTAACTGACTCATCATTGCCCACTGGATCAAAATATAAACTTATGTTCTGAGAATTTAAGGTCTCTTAATCTGCTTTTTCTGTATATCATCACTCTTTATATAACCTATGATTCAACGAAAATGGACAGCTCTCTAGACCCCATTCTCAGCTTATACTCTGTGTCTAGAAATGGATGCTTCACTATGCTCATAACTGCTCCCCATTCCATCAAATCTCCTTTTATTGAAGACCTTTTCTTCCTTCAAAGCCCAATTCTTTCATGAAAACTATCTTCATACTTCCCTTCCACATAGGTGTAACTGAATTTCCCTTAAATTTCTCAAAGATCTTTTCTTGGACCTTTGCTTGGCATCTATTGCAGGGACCTAAGTTCAAGTATTAGCTCTGCTACTAACTACCAATGTGACCTTGATCAAGCAACTGAATTTCTTAGGTCTCAGTTTTCTTATTTTCAAAATTACTTCAACAATAAATAACCAACATTTTGAGTTTTTACTATATGACTTCTAAAGTCCCTTCCAATTCTAGATCTATTGCTTAAATGATTTATCTATCTATTTTTATTTTATTTTTGTAGCAGAGGCTAAATTGGCCCAAAGGGGCTATCCAAGGGACCATTCAATGACAGTTCCTAGAAAATTCCAGGTACCTCAGCATTTGGATGTGCTGGAAAAAACTCCCTGGCTGCTTGTAATGGTGTAGTGCTTCAGCACAGAAGAATGTGGGTGCTTTAGATGATGAAGTGATTCTCTCATTAGCTGCTGAGCCAGCAGAGAAACTAATAATGACTCAGTGAACCTTTTAAAATGAAAATTTCCAGTTTTGTCCTCTTGTTCTCATTGCTTTAGCTCTCTCACAATTGAAAATGGTGCACTCTTTCTCTAGACTCTCCATGAGGAAGGAGTTTTGGGGAAAATGTGTTATTCCTACTTTGTGGATCATAAGCTCAACCAGGTGAACTTGCAGTTATACTACCAGTTGCCTTTTTCACTTTATATTTCCTTTCCTCAGTAAGGGGTTCTATATCATTCTCAAGGTGGCCACAGGAAGGTTTGGAGATATCCCTGTCAGTTTGACATCTCTGAAGTTCCTGGGTCCAGTGAGAGAAGAGGAATAGATATGTTGCCAATGATGCTTCATCATTAGAGAAGATAACTACTGACAAGAGGAAAACCGCAATCCCTGGCTTGACTTGCCAAAAGACATAAACTTTGAGATACAGTAAAGAGTGGAGGTAAAACATAAAATAGTTAATGAGCAGTTCTTCAGACTTCTTGATCTTTAGATGAGGTTTAAATGTCAATTTTCTGAGAGACTAAGGAAAGGTGCTAGATCTGGTGAGTCTTATCAATGCAACCTTCATATCCTTGAGCATTTTATTGGTGAATAGGGAATGACTAACTGTCCCGTGTCTGATTTATCTTTTACAATAAGTACCTTTCTCTTTTCCCTTTTAGTGAGAAGTAGACTTAAGTACAAATCTAAGCTTTAAGTAATTTGACCCTATGATACCATGGGAGTTTAACAATCTAAAGACTGAGAAAAAGAAGACTAGCCCCTGCCTCATTTAAACTCATGCTCTCCCATGATTGAATCTGCTCTGGACCATGTGCCTAGGTGCAGAACAGAAGGGTCCCTGAGGGAGTGGAAATGGATGCAATTTCCTTAAAGTGTGATGATAATCATAGTAACTTGTATGAATGTTTCCAGCCTCCAACTGGCATTCAAGAGCTCTGAAAGCAGGCTCTATATCTAGATTCACATCTCTAAAACCCAATAAGAGATCCTACATATAGGAGATACTTATGAAAACTTGTTGAAATAAAGCAAGAATGAATTTATTAATTTATGGGTCCAGTTCAACAGTAATTCAAGCAGCTGACTTCCTGGTGAGGAGAAGCTAGGAACTGTATACAATTTAGGTCTAAATATATTCAATGACTCCCATTATCCACCTATTCTTAGATTGACTTTGTCATCTTATAAGAAATTCATCAAGATATATGGGTCTTACCTCTCAATATCATGTATTTGTTTCTACCTATTATCCATCAAGGGAAAAAAGGAATTAAATGTTCAGTGTCTGCTAGCAATAGGGCATTCTTTACTATATTCAAGGAAGACTGATGCTCATGGTCAAAAAGGACTTGGGGAAAAAACAACAGCCACATTAAAAACACACTCATACACATCCAACACTCTGTCATTTTGACAGAAACTCCAAGAGTATGTGCCAGGTGAGCACTGAGCTGCAGGAAGAACTGTTGTCCATGAAAACCTCTGAAAAATAACAGATCTCTTTCTTGGGTAGACACCAAAGCACCACAGGGCCAGACACATAAAAGACTACAACTGCTAAAATGGGAGAAAAACCAGCTTTTTGGCTCCTTCTTTCCAAGGGAAACAAAGGCCTGGGAGCAAAACAGGAACCCTTCTGGATGACCTTCTCCTTTCCAGGTTTGTGTTATTTGAGGAGAAAGAAAAACACTTGTTGAATAAATGACATGTATTAAGAAATGTTAAATGATAAATGTACTTTAAACAATATGAAAGAGGAAGAAGCATCTGAAACACATTTGTTGGACAGGCAATCTGCCAAAAAAGGTTTTAAATAAGAAACAAATCTAGACATTAAAAACAAGTTAATGGGCAAATGGCTTCTTAAAACTGCTGGCCAAATTCAGCTCCAATACACCAAGAAGCAGCCACCTGTTGCAAATAAGTGGCTTTGTCTGGGATGACCTAAGAAAAAAATTAGCAAATATGGTGGCATGAGGGCAGTAGCCCATGCCAGGCCCTAAGCTGACAGCAAGCAGCTATTCTCTGACTTTCACTGCCTTAGCAATATAGATTATAAGACTTGTCTAGGCCCTTGGTGTTTGCAGCTGGGATTGGACCTGGTAAGGGTCCATTAGGAAATTACTAAAATGGTTCAAGAAATCACACCACCAAGGAGAAAGGAACTCATGCTTTTAACATTCCATCAATCACTCCTGGAAAATATGTTCTGAGGGGAATAATTCATATTGCTTTCCCAGATTTTCATTCCAGAGTACTAAAAGGATTATGTGCTTTGGCCTAAATACAAGCATGGAATTTTAGAGGTAGAAGGGCCCTAAGAAACCTCTAGTCTAAATCCTTCACTTTATAAATGAACAAACTGAATCCTGGAGAAAAAAAAGCAGATTCTCAAGATCATATAAGTAATAAGGACTAATAAGCCAGGAGGTTAAAATTAGTCTTTCAATTCTAATTTCTGTGCTCTGTCAGGCAGCTAGGTGATTCAGTGATAAAAGTACCAGGCATGTGTTAACATTTGTACCACTCAGTAGAATTGCCTGTTGGTTCTGGGATGGGGGAGGGAAGAAGGTAGGGAAAGAAAATGAATCATGGAAACAGGGAAAAATAGAAAAAAAAATACCAGGCATGAAATCCAGAAGATCTGAGTTCAAATCTTGCCTGTGTGACTCTGCACAAGTAATTTAATGCTATTTGCCTTAGTTTCCTCATCTGTAAAAATTGGTGGATAAAGAAATAGCAAACCATTGCAGTATCTTTGGCAAGAAAACCACAAATAAGATTGGAAAGAGTTCAAAACGATTCTGTCTTCCATCTACTCTGCATATATCTTGTATATATTTATATACACACATACATATAAATGTTTACTTGAATGAATATAGCAATGATGTGGATGGATCTTAAGAAGGTCAGAATTTATTCTCTAGTCAATAGGGAGCCATAAAAAGTTTTTGTGGTTGGAGTAGTGAAATATTGAAAATACACCCACATTTTCTATTTGGCTCATCAACCCCTCATGTTTGAAGATTATGGTAAATTAAGTGAACTACAAATTGAAGTTTGAATGTTTGGGAATGGTTATGTTGTTATATGTATAGCAATGGCCCAATGACATCTGACATGATAATTCCTCCAGAAAATCTTAAGACTAATTTTTTGGTTCAAGTAATAGAGGCAGAATTTTACTGAGTATGCCATGATTTAATCTTCATTTTGAGTACTAAAGTGGTCGTATTCTTCTTTCTTATCAATATGTAATAAGGGGAACTAGGTGCAATTACAATTTGGGTGAATTAAAAGTCATTGGATAAATAAACAAGTCTATTTTCTGGACACTCTAAAGTCTAGATGGTCTCTGTGTCTGTCTTTCTGTCTCTATCTCTCTGATTCATGGTCTTTCTATTCTCTGTCTCTTCCTCTATCTCAAGCACTCTCTTCTTTCTCCTTTCCTCTTCTGTGTACCCTGGGAACTTCAAATCTCCCTCTGCTTTTTTTTTCCTTTCAGTTTTGGATCCCATCTAGGGAGACTCATTATTGGTTATCAGTACAAAAACAAACAAAAAAAGAAAATTAAAAACATCATATACTGATAACTGTGAAAAGCTCAATTCCTAACTCTGGGGCTTATAGTAGCGTGCCCTGCAGTAATTGCTTCACCTGCCTGAATTTCTGTTTTCTCAATAGTAAAATTAGAATAAATTTGTTTTTCAGTTGTTTTTAGTCATGTCCAGGCCTTTGTGACCCTATTTGGGGTTTTCTTGGCAAAGATCCTGGAGTGATTAGCCATTTCCTTCTCTTGTTTATTTTATAGATGAGGAAACTGAAGGAAAAAAGGCTAAGTGATTTGTCCAGGGCCACACAGTAAGTATCTGAAGCCAGATGTGAACTCAGGTCTTCCTAAAACCAGGCCTGGCATTCCATCCATTATTCTACTTAGCTAGTTCAGTCCTATTACTTATTCTTGGAAGAAATATAACCTAAGCCCCTCAGTGCTTTTCCTTTGAAATTATTTTATATTTGACATATTGTATTTATCTGTGTGCTTGGTGTGCTCCCCACTCTTTAAAAGACAGCAAGGTCCTTGCAGATGGTGGTTGTTTCATTTCTGCCTGCCTCCCAACGTTTACCTTATTGCCTGGCAGATAGTAGACACTTAAATACATTTTGACTGAAGAGTGAAGATTCCATATTCATTCTGGATAGAAACGCACTATATCATCACTTTGAAGCATCTGCAAAAATCACAGAATCACAAACTCTTCCAAATACACAAGTTTTACTTTAAAGTATTTCTTAGTATTGTAAAATTTCCCAACAAAGTGGCATCTCCCTGAATCCTTCAGGGAGACATTTCCTTTAGAACTGTCTCTTCCTAATACAATAAAGGATAGAAGAGAAATGAACTTCTAAAAGGCTTTCTCATCCACCGACTAGAGTATAGCAGTATATGAATTATTATGAAGCTGGTGCCATCCATCATCCTACCCAAGGAAAAAAAATGGGGCCAGAGAATAGCAAGAGAATAGAATGACTACATAAATTAAAAACAACCCAAAGAAATGAATAGGTGGGAATGCCCAAGATGATCTGAAATTTGGGTGGGGATGAGGCATCAGTAACCCCGAGAAAAGTTTCCAGTGGAATAACCCTAGGTTGCTTCTGTTCACTACTTTAATTAATGGCATAGATAATAGATGTAGATTAACATAAATGTTTATGATATTTCCACAACAAAGATGTGAGGAGCTTGGTAACATTATGGGAAAGACAATCCAGAAAGTTCTCAGAAAGTTAGAACTGCTTTAAGGCCAGGGCTGAAATTAGTGAGATTAAAAGACAAGAAGGAGAGTGGTCAAGGGTCTACTTTTGAGCTTAAATAATCATCTGTTCAGTGATAGACAGGAGGAGGCAGCAATGTTCTGCAACAGTTTGGGTGGGAAAAATACCATAAGGTTTTTTTAGTAGACCCTAAACTCTATATGAATTTACAATGGGATGAGGGAGAAAGCCCAAACCAGGGCCAAAACAAACCAGTGTGGAAATGAGAGTCACCATTAGTTTGGCCGATTTTGAGCAACAGTCAGAGATCCTGACAGAAGAGAAAAGTCATAGCAATCACTACAGATTTGGTAGTCAGCTGCTTGGAGGTGAGAGGTGAGTCTGTAGGAGGGAATGATTTCACTTAGAGGAGTATATGAAAAAGGAACAGGGATAGAACCTGGGGGACGCCTACACTTAGGGGCTGGGAATAGGAATGGGGGACATACAGCTGATACCCTTCAAGAAATTGGCTGGTTGTACTGATGGTGCTAGAACAGATTACTTGCCAGTACATTAGAGGGAAGAATGAATAAGAGGAGAAAAAAAATCCAACAAAAGTCAAAGAGGAAAAAATGACTAACTTTAAGTCAAAGAAATGTTACTGGACTCCAATAAACCAAAAAAAAAAATAAGTATGTTCACATGTCTTATTTGCTCTGCTCAGAAGAAATGATGAGAAATCAAAACCCAAACACATCCTCAGCTCAGGGGCATCGATTGACACACCTGGGAAGAACTAAGCTGAACAAGCAAATCAAGATATTTACAACACACTTTTTCATCCTAAAAAGATCAGTGCTTGAAAGACCAGTAAAGTATATTCTCCTGACATGGCTTTAAATTCAGGATGATTCAACTGTTCTCAAACAAACAAAGTCTAATAAAAAGTCAAAGTGTAAATGAATCTCATACTTTCTAACGAGCAGGAATTTCTAAAAGTAAAGAAAATTAACCAAGAAGTTGGTTGATTTGATAGAAATCAATTGAAATTCTAAAGAACAAATTTTTAAAAGACTTATCTAAAAACCTCTCTATTTTAGATAATGTCTAGTTTAATAATAGAGGGGGGAAATTAAATGTTTTTTCAGCTTTTAATAACATTTCATTTTTTCCTTAATTATATGTAAAAATAATTTTTAAACTTCATTTTTTCTAAATGGGAGCCAAATTTTCCTTCTCTTCCCTTTTCCTTCCTCATTGAGATAGTCTGATATAGATTTTACATGTGGAATCATGTAAAACATTTTTCCATATTAATCATTGTGTGGAAGAGAACTGGAAGAAAAAATGAAGAAAGTGAAATATAGTATGCTTCAATCTGTTTCCAGACTTTATCAGTTCTTTCTCTAAAGACTGATGGCATTTTTCATCAGGACCCCTTAGGGATTACCTTGGACCACAGCATTGCTAAGAACAGCTAAGTCATTCACAGTTGTTTATCATTTAATATTGCCATTACTGTGTACAGTGTTCTCCTAGTTTTGCTCACTTCACTTTTCATCATTTCTTGTATGTCTCCATCTGAGATCATCCTTATTATCATTTCTTATGCCATAATAGTGTCCCATTACAATCATATACCACATTTTGTTCAGTAAAGATCAAGTGTTAACAACAATAAAGTTTGATGATCAACTGTGAATGACAATCATTATTAGCAGTGCAAGAATCCAGGACAACTCCAAGAAACTCATGATAAAAAAATGGCTATCCACCATCATAGAAAGAAATGACAGAGTCCAAATTCAGATTGGGGTATTCTTCCAATTATTTCCTCCATTATTTTTTTCTCTAGCATAAGCAATATGGGAATCTTTTCACCATATGATGAATATGGAAATATGTATTGTACGATAACACATATATGACATATCTTATTACTTCCTATCTTGCAGAGGGGAGGCTGGGAGAGAGAGAAAGAACATGGCTTGTAAGATGTCAGAAAATGATTATTTAAAATTATGTCTACTTAAAAAAGGAAATGGAGTTAACCTGGAGTCTGGAAATTGTTTTGTTTTTTAATACTTTGATGAATATATTTTAATACAAAAAAGAAAACAAATGTTATTTTTATCAAAACCTTAGAGTCTTTTCTACATAATACATAAAACAAAACTTAGAAGTTTAGTTTAAAACTGGCTTAATAACTATATATTAAAAAAAACAAATTAGTGACTAAAATTTACATGTGCTTTGATTGAAAATTCCACACACCAGGAGAAAAAAATAGAAAAGCAGCATATTTATCAATATATTTATAGCAACGTAGTGGATAGAATGCTGGGTCTAAAGCGAGGAAAAATTCAAATTTGATCTCAGACATGTATTAGCTATGTTATGCTGAGTAACTCACTTAATGAATTTGCTTCAGTTTCTTCATCTATAAAATGGAGATAGAAATAACACCTTCCTCTCATGGTTATTGTGAGAATCAAATGAGATAATATTTCTAAAAGTGCTTAGACACATAGAACCACTAAGCAAATGTTAGTTGTTCTCATTTATAATCATAAAAGCAATTATTATTTTTAATAAGGCAGATGCTTTTGAATTGAAGAATGGCTAAACAAATTATCAGACCTGAATGTAATGGAATTTTACTGTGCTCTAAAAAATCATGGTTATGTAGATGCTGAAAAAGCATGGGAAAATATATAAGGAATGAAGCAAAGTAAGCAGAACCAGAGAAGACTATATACACGTTTGACTCCAACAATGAAAATGCAACAAACAGAAATAAATAAAATGAACACTTTGTAATTATAATTACTAAGCTTGACTTCCAAGGAAAGGAGAGGAAATGTACCTTCTTCCCTCTCTGCAGATGGGCAAATGGGTGAAAAGTAATGCATATATTCTCAGATTTGGTTGATACATTGGTTAGTTTTGCTGAACTGTCTTTCCCCCTCTTTTTCCTTGTTATTCTTTGTAAGAGGGTAGGGAGGTCTCAAAGGAGGTGGCATATTTTTTTTTTAATCTTTACTTTCCATTTTAGAAACAATGCTTTGTGTTGGTTCCAAAGTAAACAAGCAGTAAGGGCAAGGCAATGGTGGTTAAGTGACTTGCCCAGGGTCACATAGATAGGAAGTGTCTGAGGCCAGATTTCAACTTAGGACCTCCAGTCTATGGGCCTGACTCTCAATCCACTGAGCTACCCAGCTGCCCCTCAAGGTGACATATTTTAAAATGAAAGTGATATAGAAACAAAAAATATTACTTTTAATTAAAAAAACCCTACTTATAAATATTTCTATTTGTCTCCTTTCACTTCCTTATCTGGATGTTAAAATACCGCTCTGTTCTCAAAGGTTTACTATGTTCAATAACGAGCTCTAACTCTTTTTAGTGTATGCTAAGCAGAAAAGATGTCCAATATGGACTTATACTCAGATATCAGCCTGTCACTTGGAGACTTATCTTGACTAACCTTGCAGATTCATTGATTACCAAATATACGACTGTGTGATGGTGTTTAAAAAATTTTTTTTTTAGCTTCAGTGACTGATGAAGTCCATCTTATTGATTATTTGACCCACTGATAAATGAATATTTTTCAATTCTCAAAAAAAGTCTAAGGAAATATGAGTGGTTGTCTACATATCCAGTTCTCCATCCAATGCTATTTCATCATGGACCTGAATGACCCAGTCAAAAATATTTTTATTTTCCTGATAATTACTTTTATTATACTTGAGTCTAGCTCTAAAACCAGTAATATTCATCTGCATTTCATATCTTTACTGCTTCCTGTAACTGTGGAGAGTGGGGGAGGGGAGGAAAAGGAATCATTATTATACCACTAACTAGCTCAAAGCATTCCTATAAGAGTAATAAAACTTTTATTTTTAAAGTAATAGACTGTGACTAGAAGTTAGTCATAATCTCCCTGAATGAGTTCAGCGAAAGAAATGACAAAGTCTCATTAATGAATGAATATTAATGCCACAAACATGTGTCTAGCTCTAGAGACAGATGTCAACAGTCATATAAATTTGATCAGTATGACAAACTGATACAAGTAAAAGGCACTACATATGCAAGTGATATATTTTGGCAACATTAAGCATTATATTTCATCCCATTTATTATAAAGAAAGTTTTTAATAGCCTGAAAGGTTCTTTTGCAGCTTTTCTCTTTGCCTTAATTCTCTTAATATTTTTAGAGGAAAAAAGCAAGAAAGGGAACTTGTGACACAGAACCAAAAGGAGAAAGCTAGGTAGGTGGGGACCAAGTATGTGAAATTACGGGCAGAGAGAGGATAAGGGCAAAATGTGATTTCATATTTTCTAATGTTTTTAATGTCAGAAAATTATATTTTCCTAGATGTAAAGTCATTTATTTTTGACAAGTTAAAGCAGAATAATATCAGGATTAAAAATGTCCAGTGGACAATATGTATGGCAGGGTAGGGGTTAAGCGTATATTTGGGAAGAGTGGCCTTTTCAAAGAAGGGGAGAGAAATATAATTCTCTAAACTTTGTCTAGAATGCACAAATGCTTATCTTAGGTCTAAAGAACCATCAAAATATGAACATGGGAAAAGTTAGTTTATCACTGGACTCTTTACATTTCTTTACCTGGCTTAGTGCTGTGGGATGGCTTATAATTACTTTTTATACCAGTCACCCAAAAAGAGAAGGAAAGATTCTGAAGAAAGGACAACTTAGGGGGCAGCTGGGTGGCTCAATGGATTGAGAGCCAGGCCTAGAGACGGGAGGTCCTAGGTTCAAATCTGGCCTCAGACATTTCCTATCTATGTGACCCTGGGCAAGACACTTAACCACCATTGCCTTGTCCTTACTGCTCTTCTGCCTTGGAACCAATACATAGTACTGATTCTAAGATGGAAAGTAAGGGTTTAAAAAAAAGGACAACTTAACATGAACTATATCAAATCTTATCTTCCTAGTAACAATGTAGAATGGAAATCAACCTGTAAGGTCTTAATCCTTACAAAAACTGTCACCCTGACAGGCAGCATGATATAAAGTTACTAGTGTTATTGGACTTTATATCAGGAAAATCTGGGTTCAGATCTTCTATTGGACACTTTCTACTTGTATGACTGTTTACAAGTCAGTGATTATCTACACTAGCTGTATGCTTAGATTTCTAGGGAAAGATATAGACAATCATATAAATTTGGCAAATCAGGAAAAGCTAGTGCCTCAATTTCTTCTCTTATAAAATGTTTGTGGTTTAGATGATCTCTAAAGATTCCTCCCACTCTACTCCTAGAGGTAGTTAGATGGTGTGGCGGATAGAGCACTGGACCTGGTATCAATAAGACTTGAGTTCAAATTCCATTTTAGGCAAGATGCTTACTGTCTGTGTGACTTTGGGCAGGTAACTTCATTTCTACTGTCATTTCTTTATTTGTAAAATAAGGATAATAATAGAGGTACCTACCAGGATTGTTGCAAAGATCAAATGAGATATTTGTAAATTTCTTTACACACCTTAAAGTACTATAGTACTCATAGCAATTAATAATAATAACTATTATTATTCTTTGATAGGGTATTTCAGATGATCTGAAAAATTGAGACTATAATATAGCAGTATAGCAGAATGAGCAACGAATTTGGAGGGGAGATCTCTAGTCACATACTGACTTTGCAAGTCCTTTAAATTCTTCATTTCTCCTTTTTCTCCTCTGTAAGTTGGGGATGTCAATAGCAGTTTTCACTTCTACAGCACTCTTAAAATTTACAAAGCAATTTCTTCCCTACAAAACTATAAGGCAGGTTGTTAGCAGTAAGATTACCTACCAAACTCCCAGGAAAATTGTGATGATCAAGTGAAATATTGTATGTTGACAGGCCAGCATTTGGAGGAAAATGATTTGTAAATCATAAGCCACCATGACAATGTCAGCTGTTTACATTATTCACTAAGCATATCATTAGTCATACTCTTGTGGAAAAGATGGTGTTTAAAAAGAAATATGACTGGGTAGAATTACAATGAGTTGAACTGTGGGACCTAAAGAGCAAACATTCAAGATTTGAAGTCAACTTGAAAGTAGAGTGGTCCAGTCATAGTGACCTAGGATAGACTCTGTGAAGTGTTTGTTTGTTTTTTTAATAGGTGATTTGGATAAAGAAAAGTATTATCAAATTTGCAGATTATGATAATCTTGGAGAGAGAGATAAGGGACTGAAAGAAAGCATCAGTATTCAGAAAGATCTTGATAGTGGTCCTTAAGGTCTATGTATTATGGACTCCTTGGGCAGGGAGGTACAGCCTAGACATCTTGGAACTGTTTTCAAATACAATGTAATAAAATCCAGAAGATTAAAAGGAAACTAAAGGTTAGTGAAATTCAAGATGTGTTTTTTTTTAATCTATGTTCCTAAATCCCTCTAGAATCAATTCTAATATTGTGTCCCCATTCTAACAATTCTAGAGGACTCCTGATGAAATGTTATATGTACCTCCAGATAGTTTAGCAGTGGATTCAAAGGTGCAGATTGAGGCATTTTTTTCCTATGGACAGGGCCAATTTGGGAATATTTTTACTTGAATATAAATATTTGTAATAAATTTTGTTTTTCTTGCTTTCTCAAAGTGGGGGGTGGGGTGGGAAGAGACATTTGGCAGGGAGGAATTCTGGACCTAAAAATAAAATTTGAATAGAAAAAAGAATTCTTGATCTAGAAAGATCAGATTACATGAGATAAGATGAAATCTTATAGAGATAATATGTTACATTTGGAATAAAAAAATTCAACTTGTTATATAAAAGATAAGGAGAGTGTGACTAGACATGAATTTGCATTAAAATGAATAAAAATCCATGAATTTTAATGGACTGAAAAATTAATATGAGTCAACCATCTGCTTTTATGGTTACCAAAAGAGCTCATCTGGACTGAGGTGGTATTAAGAAAGAGACACAATTTTCAAGAATAAGGAGTTGATAGCTTATTTGTCCTTTATCCTAATAAGATGGCTTCTAGAGCACTGTCTTCCATTCTAAGTATGATATTTTAAGAAGGTAAGCTAGAATGTCTGGAAGAGAGAAACAAGGATAGTGAAAGGTCTTGAGTTCATTCTGTATAAGCATGAAATGCCTGGACTGCTTTATTTGTTAGAAATCTTCCTGTGCTTCTCTTATGCTCATATACTCAGTTCTTATATTCATAGTTTCTTACAGCATATTAATATTTCATTACCCTTAAGTCCTATGATTTGTTTAGCCACTTTTTAATTCATGAACATCTGCCTTATTTAATAAAACAACTGAAATAGCTGTGGATGTTGAGTCTGGAGACGACTTATTAGGGTGGGAAGGTGTTAGCTCTGTTAAAATATTTGAAGGACTACCATGTAATGGAATTAGACTTATACTTCATGGTCCCAATAGGCAGCACTGGAAGAAATGAGCAGAAGGCATAAGAGAAGTAGATTTTGGTTTCATATAGTGATATCAGCAAAAAAAAGCTACCCAATAGAGCTGTCTATTGAAAGTGAAATGGGCTCCTTCTTCAAATGCTGTCTCTCTGGAGTTCTCTAAGCAAAGAATGAATGGCTACTTGTCAAATGAGATATAGAAGGAATTATGATTCTTGTCTAGTCTTACACTTTATTTTCCTCTTCAAAATCCCAAATCTAGCAATATTGGTCTTGTTTTTGCTAGATCCTGTTCTTTCTATCTCCTGACTCTGCCTTTCTACCAGCTGTCCTCCATGCCTGAGATATTATTTCTCTTCAGCTATGCCTCTTAGTTTCCTTTCCTTTCTTGCTGCTAGTTCCTTCCTTTGAAATTACTTCTTATCTATAATTATTTATATATCAGCATGTGCACAGATGACATCTCTCTCTCTCTCTCTCTCTCTCTCTCTCTCTGTTTGTCTGTGTCAGTCTCTGTCTCTGTCTAGACACCCACATCTTGTTTTAATGTGCATTTCTCTAATCAGGAGGGATTTAGAACACTTTTTCATGTGCTTATTGATAGTTTAGATTTCATCATGTAAAAACTGCCTATTCATGTGCCTTGGCCATTTGTCAATTGGGGAATGGCTTGATTTTTTGTAAATTTGACTCAATTCCTTATATATTTGGGAAATAAAACCTTTGTCAGAGAGTTTTGTTATTAAAATGTTCTCCCAGTTTGTTGCTTTTCTTATAATTTAGGTTGCATTAATTTTATTTGTACAAACCTTTTTTAATTTGATATAATCAAAATCATTCATTTTATATTTTGCAATATTCTCTATCTCTTGCTTGGCCTTAAATTCCTTTCTTTCCCACAGATCTGACACTCTTCTATGCTCACCTAATTAATTTATGATTTCACTCTTTATATTTGTCATTTACCCATTTTGTATTTATCTTGGTATAGGGCATAAGATATTGTTCTAACCCTAATTTTTCCTATACTCCTTTCCAATTTTCCCAGCATTTTTTGTTAGTGAGTTCATGTCCCAAAAGCTGGGTTCTTTGGGTTTATCGAACATTAGCTTCTTGAGGTCATTTACTCCTAGTCCAATGATCCACCCTTTTTCCTCTTAACCAGTACCATATTGTTTTGATGGTGACTGCTTTATGGTACAGTTTAAGATCTGGTACTGCTAGGCCCCTATCCTTCACATGTTTTCATTATTCCAATATCTTGATGTTCTTGATATTTTGTTCTTCCAGATGATCTTGGTTATAATTTTTCCTAATTCTATAAAAGTGTTTTTTTTTTTTGGTAGTGTGATAGGTCCATGGCACAGAATAAGTAGATTAATTTCGATAGGATTGTAATTTTTATTATGCTAGTTCATTCTACCCAGGAATAATTAATATTTTTCCAATTATTTATATCTAGTTTTAATTGTGTGAAAAGTGTTTTGTAGTTGTGTTCATATAATTCCTGTGTTTGTCATGGCAGATAGATGCTTAAATATTTTATATTGTCTAGAGAGATTTTAAATGGAGTTTCTCTTTCTAACTCTTGCTGCTAAGTTGTGTTGGAAATATATTGAAATGCTGATGATTTATGTGGGTTTATCTTGTACCCTGCAATTTTGCTAAAGTTGTTAATTATTACCACTAATCCTTTAGATGATTTTCTGGGGTTACTTAAGCATCCTATCATATCATCTGTAAAGAGTGAGAGTTTAGTTTCCTCTTAGACTGCTTTAATCCCTTCAATTTCTTTTTCTTCTCTAATTGCTATCTCTATAATTTCTAGAACATTATTAAATAATAAAGGTGATAATAGGCATCCTTGCTTCACTCCTGATCTTATCAGGAAAGCTTCTAACTTGTCCCCATTGCAGAAAACAATTACTGATGGTTTTAAAGACACCCACATCTTGTATGCAACTAGACTGCATGCTTTAACCCCACCTTCTCCACCATTAGGATGTGATCTTCTCGAGGGAAGGGTCCATCTTTTTGCCTTTCTTTGTATCACCAACAATTAACACAATACTTGGCACATTGTTTTTGTTTTTAGTTGTTTTTCAGGCATGCCCAATTCTTTGTGAACCCATTTGGGGTTTTCTTTGGAAAGATACTGGAATGGTTTCTATTTCTTTCCCTAGCTCATCTGACAGATGAAGAAACTGAAGCAAACAGGGTTAAGTGATTTGCCCAGGGTCACAGAGCTAGTAATTATTGGAGGTCAGATTTTAAACTTAGAAAGATGAATCTTCTAGATCCTAGGCCTGGCACTTTATCCATTGAGCCACCTAGCCACTCCCCTAGCACATAGTAAACAGCCAATAAATATTTCATATCCAATTAAATGCACTGGACTAAATGTCTACAGAGGTGTTTCCAACTCAGATTCTATGATTCACATGTAAAATTATCAAATACACAGAGGCATTAAAGAGAAACAAAGTGTCCCAGATTGTGTCACTGAAGCTGGGAGATCTCTTGGAAGGAACACTATGAAATTTTTCTCACAAGGCTTGAGACTGAATCAAGAACACTAAACAGACCACAATTGTGGCAAAGTGTTTTCACCCAAATGGTGCCTAGTCTGCACAGGGCTCTGGTTATAAGTCTGAAATATTGAGATTCTGCTTGCTTCTGTACTACTTCAAGATAAAATAATCTTTTATAAAATAAAATAATCACTATCTTTTAAACATATAACATGTTCTGCTTACAAAATAACTACAATAGATCATTACACTTTACTATTACAGAAATATTTTATATTATCAAATGTTTGTAACATAATGAAAGGAGTAATTGTCTTCCACTTGGAAGACCTGGTTTCCAGTCATGCATTTGCCACCTTCTAGATACATAACCTTAAACAAGTCATAAACTTTTTAAGCTTAATTTTCTATCAGATACAAATATGTAAATGCCACTCAGTTAATTCTCTTTGGAGGCTCATTCAACCACTGGGTCCACTTTATCCCCTACACATATACATCTAAAACCTGATTCATTGTGTGGCTTTTCTGCATATCAGTGCCCTGTACATTTCTTTCTTTGTTTTTTCTTTTTTTAAACTTGAATTTTCTTTATACATTTCTTTTTAAGAAGTCTTTTGAGCTCTTCACCAAAAATGTTGACTCTTCAATTGGAAAGCTTATCATACAAATATTAGATAATAAAATTCAGTGCTAAATTCAGTGGATTTCAAGCTGCATCGGTGCTATATCATAAGGTTAGGGTTAAGTCTGTGTTTCAATTATCCCACCTCAAAAAAAGAAAAAGCTTAGTTTGTGACAAAGAAAGGAAGTGTTTGAATGGCATAGCTAAGAAGTGTCTGAGGTTAGATTTGAATCCAGGTCTTCCCAAATGCAGGACTGGCTCTCTCTCTACTGAGCCATATAGTTGACCCCACAGATCTACTTTTAATCCCTATGTATCATGTCGCCATCCTAGATCAAATTTCTACCATGTCTCTAAATTGATTTCTACTATGTCCCTATTAGATCATAAGTTCCTTAAGGGGTAGGACAATCTCACTTTTGTATTTGTATCCCCATTTCTTAGTACAGTGCTTAATACATATTAAGTACTTAATTATAATTTGCTCATTCATTTATTCATTCTTTTTTTCTCTTCCCTCCACCTCCCAATTTTTTTAATATAATAGTTTTAACTCTTCAAAGCATTTCTCCTTATGATTCCTTTAAAAGCTCATAACAACTTTGAGGGAACAGGGTTGAGATGCCAGGTAGTATTAGTCCCATATTAACTTAATACCCATTTGTTGAGTAGCTATTATGTCTAAGGCACAATAATTAGGCACTAAGAACAGAGTGATGTAGGATTACACGTTACCTGCATTTCAAGGGGTTTATAGTCCAACACAGAGTATGTGACATTTGCACAAATACATATCATTTAGGAGTATTTATTAGGCTCCTACCATGTTCTAGGCATTGTAAGAAATAGAATTTATAATGAATGGGAGGTCTTCCTTGAAACTGAAGACATGGAAAAACAGATGTTAGATCAGAGTTTAAGTCCAGCTTTAGAGACATACTAGCTCTGTGACCCTTGGAAAGTTATTTATCTACTCAATCCTCTTATGCAACACTCTAAGTCTATAAGTTTCAGAGAAGATACTGTCCTGAATTGTAAATGGAATTTCCTTCACCCCTGAGAATTTTCTAAGCCAATAAAATTACAGATCCAGTCTTTATAGAAGCATTCAAAGACAGTGACTAGTGGTTAAGGAAATGATCACTTATCACTAAGCATCTAGGAAGTCTTTAGGGATGAGAGAGGAACTGATTACAGCCTCAGAGTGGGGATTCTTAATTTTTTTTGAGTCATGGTCCCCTTTTGGCAATCTAGTGGAGTTTGTAGATCCTTTTTCAGAGTATTTTTAAATGAATAAATAAGTGAGATTATAAGGAAGCCAATTATATTGAAATATGGCAATTAAAGTACGTATTTTTTAAAAGTTCAGGGATGCCAGGTCAAAAATACTAGCATTAAAAGAAGAAAAGGATTTCAACTAGAAGGCATGGAGTAGGTTTGTTTAATCTTTCTTCAGAGATTGATTCAAACGGATACTTTCTCTTTTTGAAAAAACAAACAAACATGCATTTCAAGTCTAGTAGAAACTTTCCTCTTTTAGCACCATTCCTCAACAAATTATTGTTAGGAATCAAACAGTCTGAGGCTTTTGTTTGTTTGTCTGTTTGGGCTTTTGTTTGTTTGTCTGTTTGGTTTTAAAGAACTCTGGAGAATAGGTCAATAGGCCAGGTTACATAAGCTCATGGAGTGCTTCTTACTTCCTGTATATACTCCAAATGTGGCATGGTATCAGGATATTCATCTCCATCATCCTTAACATTTGTTGTTTTTCAGTCATGTCCAATTCTCTTGGAACCCATTAAGGATTTTCTTGGCAAAGATACTACACAGGTTTGTCATTTCCTTCTTTAGCTCATTTGACAGATGAGGAAACTGATGCAATAGGGTTAATTGATTTGTGTAGCATCACACAGCTAGTAGGTGTCTAAGGCAATATTCGAACTCAGGAAGTGAGTGTTTCTGATTTCAGGCCTGGCACTCTATACACTGTGCCACCAAGCAGACCATTCTGAATGTGCGATTTTTGTTAATCAGTATAGACTTCAAGGAGGTAAGACTTGAATGAGACTTTAATGGATGGGTAGCATCCTTTTTTCCATTCCTTATTTACTTTATTAAAATGTCCTTGATACTGTTCTACTTTCTCCATATTCATCTTTAAAATCCAGGGAAAAATCCAGTGATTGTATCCTGATAAATGTAGGGAAAGTACATCAAATTAAAGAAAATGATTCCACATATAGAGAAACAAAACAAAACTTTATCTCATTCATGTTAATGTATTATTGCCTTGTTATGTTAACATTATTGTTTTTATAAGCACTTAAATTCAAACTGTGGAACATTCTGTTTATAAGCCTTTTTTTCCTGCTGTGTTGATTTATACCTACTCTTCTAATTTCTATCCAAAACCTTTCTAGTTCTTTTTGTCTTTCTACCTCCTTTCTCTTACCCCTCCCTTCTTTTCTTCCTTCCCCTCTCTCATTTTTTACTTATTTGTGTATGTATGTATATGTATATAAAACATATTCATCATAGAGTCTCAGAGGTACAAGGGAATTGAATACAGTCCAACCTAAACTTAGTAAAGTATACTCCTTATAACAGTTCTGAAAAATAGTCATTTTTTGAATACTTCTAATGGAAGACAACCAATATCTGAGGCTGCCTGGCTTCAATTATTAGAAAATAGTTGTTTACATTGGTGTTGATTTTGCTTCTCTTTAGCTTCTATCCATTGACCCCACAGAAGATTGGTGGTATAGTAGATAGACTTGGATTTGGAGTCAGGAAAACTTGAGTTTAAATATGGTTCTACGTATTTACTAGCTTTCTGACTGAGCAAATCACTTAATTTCTGACTACCTCAGTTTCATTTGTAAAATGGGGATAATACTGTCTACTTCCCTGAGTTGTTGTGAAGGTAAAATGAGTTATATTTAAAAACACTTTTTATTTATTTATTTTAAAAAATACTCACCTTCTGTCTTAGACTCAATACTGTGTATTGGTTCTAAGGTAGAGCAGTAAGAGCTAGGCAATGGGGGTTTAAGTGACTTGGCCAGGGTCACAGAGCTAGAAAGTTTCTGAGGTTATATTTGAATCCAGAACTTCTGACTCTAGACCTGACTTTCAATCCCCTGAGTCACCTATCTGTCCCCTCACAAAGCACTTTTAAATTCTATACATTGAGATGCAGAGCAAAGCTATGACTTTCACATTGACACAGAGATATTAAGTATAGGAATTGGAATTAGACCTCATGATTTCTTCCCCAAGGAGTTTTTCCAAAACACTTTGAAAACTGTAAAACTATACAAATAAAAAGTGGCAATGTGCAGTGATACTGGCAATCTCATCATCATCATCATCCACCATCATTTTCATCATCACCATTACCACCATCATCATCACCATTCATCATAGGCAAGATAGCAAGGAGTAATGGCTAGTGGGCCAGCCCCCAAATCAAGAAGATGTTTCTTCAAGTTTACACTCTGATACATATTGGCTCTGTGATTCTGGGCAGTAATTTAACTTCTCAGTCTTTTCAGTAATTATCTAAGATTGCAAGTTGAATAATAATTGCCAAGCTGCACTGGTAGAGGGAGCTTTTTTCACCTGGAGTTCAGTATAGTAACGAAATGGCTGATCTGGACCAACAAATAGGATTGTACCTCTCTAACTAGAATTGCACTATGCTGCAATGTGAGATGGTAAATTTCTCACTCATCTGTGGAGACATTTAGCTAGAGATTGGATAAGTGATGGTGAACCTTTTAGAGACCGAGTGGTCAAATTGCACCCTCATACCGCATGTGAGCTGTTCCTCTACCCCAGATAGGGGAGGGAGGAAGCACTCTCATTGGGCTGCTCAGCAGAGGGGCAAATGATGTGAAAAAATGTTCTCAGGTGCCATGGAGAAGGGGAAGGGGGCAGTCCCCTCTAGCACATGTTCCATAGTTTCACCAACATGGAATTAGATGATTATCAGTGATGCCACAGAAGAGATTAAAGGATAAGTGAAATGTTGGACTAAGTAACCTCCAAAGTCATATTATTCTATGATTTCTTATATACTAATAACTCAACCTTAAGTGACAGATTCAGTTCTTTATAAACATTAATTTTTGTACCTAAGTTTGAATATAAAATATGAACTCTGAGCATCTTTTATAGGTTTAGAACACTGAACATCACCTATTACACATTTTTTCTTATAAATTTAGCATCTTCATTTATACCTAAAGAGAGGCAGAATCTGTTTTGAAGTTATGTCAGATGCATCCCTACTATTCCTTCCCCTTAATTCTTCTGCTTTCATCTTACCTGACTCTCTACTTTACTTTATCCTTTTCTTTCACTCATAAACCTTTAGCTTCCAATACACACAAGACAGAGACTCTCTAAACCAATCCATCCGTTTTGTCTATATTGAAGGTCTAGGAACAAATGTATTTTTGAAAACTACAAATAATAAATCTTGTTTCTTTAAGGTTATAAAGCACTTTTCTTACAATAATCCTAAGAAGTGGATATTGATGATATAATATATTTCAATATATATTCAATATACACATAAATACATACATATATATATAAACATAAACACATATGCAGATACACATATATACATATTTGGTGTGAATCTGTGATTTTTATCGATGAAAGAACAACCAGTGTAGAAATTCCCTCCAAAAACGCAGATGTGTCACTCATCTATAATATATAGTCTTAGAGAGCTACTAAGTATAGAAATTATTATCTCCATTTTATGTCAGGAAAGGGAGCACTGAGGCAACTGAGGAGGTGCACATATTTAATAACTGTCAAAGCAGGGATTCAAACCTAGATCTTTTGCCTGCTGGACACTCTTCAATTAGACTGTCCTATGTCTCTTACACAAAGACAAAACAAAACAAAAAATACACTATTATCTCCTCAAGGGCTACATTCTCGATTCGCACTCACATTGTCAGTCCTCCTACTCAGAGAATGATTACTACTATTTCTTCCTTAGAGTTCTATGTACCAAACTCTGAGGGGCTAAAGTTTATAGTGTTACCACTCACTAGCCCCCATCTAAAATCTCAAATGATTATCAGCTAGCCCTAAACAGCTATTATAAAAAAAAAGATTACTAGAGTTGGTGTTAGAAGGACAGTTGTTACAGAAACATTACCAATACCCCCAACCATACCCTTCACCTTGCCTCCAAATATAACTTGGAACACACATTATCCTTTCATATATAACTTCCCTGAAGAAAATGAAATGGATTCAAACTTGGAGTACATATATGAGAAAAAGGTAAATGCAACTCCTAGATAAAAGAGGTCCTTTTCTGCCTTTGTGGAGATATTATGAAGAGACTTAAGTTTGGCACTTTGCTGTGCACAAAAGGCCAATATTCTTATAGAATCCTAAAGCTGATTTTTCTTAGTTTTTATACTTTATCTTCCATGTGTCTTTTTTTTTTTATGGTTTTTAAGTCCTTACCTTCTGTCTATTGATTCCAAGACAGAATACTGGTAAGGACTAGGCAATGGGGGTTAAATAACTTAGCCAGGGTCACAGAGCTAGGATGTATTTGTGGTGAGATCTGAATTCAGGACCTCCCACCTCCAAGTCTGGCTTTTAATCCATTGAGCCACCCAGCTGTCCCCTTTTCATGTGTTTTTAAGATCCTGATATGGACTATATCAGCCCCTGCTACTCTAGGGATACTGCTACTCTCTTAAATTACCTTCCAGATCTCCTGACCTTCTAAAGTTTAGAAGGCCATAGCATGGATTATAGGGTATGTTTGAGAAATCCATTCACCTATCTTCAAAGGCAATTTCTTCCTAAAGATCCTCCACCAATGGATTTGGTCACTACTTTATAGACCCACTACTGCAATTTAGCATTCTGAACAGCCTCACTATGTTAGAAATAGGCCCAAGAGCAGTCTGTCTGAATCTTTTATCCAATCATGAGATGTTTCCTTTCATGGAACCATTTTTCATCCAGGGAACTTAACTCCTTCCAAAGTGATTAAGGATTTGTTTGTGTCTAGTTTATGCTTTTGATTGATTTAGCCACTCCAGGTATTTGGGTCTTTTGTGATTTCATTAAATCTGGAGTGTGGGTAGAAAATTCTACCCTTAATGTTCACCTTAGAAATATAAGGATTTTTTCAAAGGATGTATAAAGCAGCTTGCTTTGTTGCAGCTGAAAATAGGGATTTAATTTCAAACTTTATCCTAGGTTGCACTATGGGATAAAGTTTACAACCATAATTCAGTTATGTTCAGGCACCAGGGTGGTGAGGAACAAGGCTTCTGACTGACCATTTACCCATGTTCTGAGAAAAGATCATTGAATAAGCTATTCTGCTGGTTTGGGTTTTATTAGATCACAATGTTCCATAGAAAAGAAAGAATCTGATGCTAGTCAATATATTTGAAAACCAAACCTACTTAGTTGGGAATTTGAGGAATTTAGTATGAAGTCATTGCTTTTTGTTTGATGTACTTCAATTTAGGCCAGTACTGGTACAGGGTATTCTGATCAGGTACAAAGGGTTTTTTTAGGGGGTGGGAGGGATTGAGATGTTACATGTCTTTCATTATTTTTACATTTGCTTTCTCTTTAACCTCATGTTTTTAAAGAGCAGTTACAGAGGTCTTTGGAACTGTTTCGCAAATGGTGATGTTTAAAATATCTGAATTCATCACAGCTTCACATTACCCATAAAAGACTTATAGGCTACTTGGGGTTTGAGTATTCACATCCTGTATTACAGGAAAAGGTAATAATCCACCCAAACTAATTCCATAACAATACGATTCTAGGCAAAACAACATTATAGAGTAATTAGTTCCATAGACAGAGAGCTGAGCAAAGTGGAGCTTGAGCCACCAGTGAGATACAATAAAATAATGGCTCTGGAATCAGAGAAACAGATAAAATCCCATTTCTGCTGCTTTTTGCCTGCGTGATATTGGGCAAATTATTTAATCTCATTGGACCTTAATTTTCTTCTCTGTAGTAGATAAAAGGAAGGAAAGTAGGAAGGAATGAGGGAATGAAAGAAAGAAAGGAGAAAGGAAGGAAGAAATGATTTGTGAAGCTTCATCCCTTCATCTGCAGTGCTAGTCAGGGTGCAAAGGACTTTGCAAATATCCTTTTCCTTTGCAAAGGAAGCAGCATGTGTAGGAAGGGTAGGGACATATGGTGAGTATAAGCAGAGATAGAGCAGAGTGGATCAAACCTACCAAGCCAGGAAGGGTAAACTAGTACAAGGCAATGCAGCAAGAAGTGAGTACTATGCTGTTTAAAAGGTTACATTGGGGGGCAGGGGATAGAAGATATGGGAGAAGGGCCCAAGGGTAGAAAGCATCTTAATGCCATAGTTGGGTTGTGATGAAGATCAAGGGGAATCAGCAGGACCTGGAAGAACTGAGGCAGGAGCACTGGGGAGACATTACTAAGGCTTCATGGTAAGAATGCTGTGGAGAAGAACTGGGGCTGAAATGGTCTCTTGCAATCTATCTAATGACATCATAGAATGATGAAGGAAAGCATAATAGTAGTAAGGCAAGTGGGTGAAGTGACTTGCCCAAGGTTACAAAGTTAGGAAGTGACTGAAGTTAGATCTGAACCCAGGACCTCCTATCTCCAGGCCTGCCTCTTCTAAGCCACTCAGCCACACCTCTAATGATGTTTTTACAACATTGTTGGTTGGGGAAATACTCTGGGATATGTCTATACTTGGTGACCTTTAACTCTCATGGGATAATTAGGATTTGCTTTCCTTAGGTAAAATTTTTGAATTTTACCAAATTGAAATTCTATTCTCCTTCTTTATTTCTGATCCTTTCTATCTTGAGAGTCAATGGGTAGAGCTACATGTCCAGAAGTTGTTTCAAGAAGCTACTGATCAAAAATTCAATGAAAAGGACTTGCTTTAAATAGCATTAAATGCATCAGAAAGGAGTTCTGTCCCAGGGGCAGTGAGGGGAGATGAAAAAATATCATGAGTTTTACTCAAATGTAACCAAAATCATTTGCCCTCTCTTGCAAGATTATAATATATGAATCTCAGAGTAATACAGTGACAATATGCAATGCTCCCTTGTGATAAGAATTAAATCACTTGCTTTAAAAGTCTTAAGGAAATCTTAGTTAATCATAGTATAATAAAATATGACCCAAAGTTGACTTTAAGAAAGAGCCATGATCCAGGCACTCATTACCATAGAGATGATTAAGAGTGAAAGATGCACATATTACAATCAGGAAAAGGGGGACAGCATACTTTTAGCATCTCAAACCCCATATATCCAAACTGGAAGTAATTGTCTTTCCCACTAAATCTGCTGTCCCTTTCAACTTCTTGATCCTTGTCTGGCTCTGTACTGTTTAACATTTTTTTCAGACTTGAACAAAGACATGAATGGAATGCTTATCAGATTTACAGATGGCTCAGAACTTGGAAGGATACCTACCATATTGGATGAGTCAGAATCCCCAAAAGATCTCAAAAGCCTAGAATAGTGTACTGAATCTAATATGGTAAAATTTAATGAGGACCAATTTAAAAGCATACACTTGGGTTCTAAACAAACAAACAAGTAAAAATACCTTTCACAAGTATAAAAGTATAAGTATACAAGTATACTTGTATAGATAGAAGTATGTCTGATAAAGATCTTGAGGTTTCGGTAGACTATATACTCTATATACATATAGAATGTCATATGGCATCCAAAAGAGCTCAGAATTTGAAGCTAGATTAGAAGAGCAGATTGCATAAAAAACTAAGGAAGTGAGACTCCCTTTGCATTTTGCTCAGACCACAACTAGAACAGTGCGCTTATTTCTGGGAACCACATTTCTGAAAGGGCATTGATAGACTGGAGAGCTTGAAAAGGATTGGTGAAGGATCATAAGATTGTGTCATGGGATGATCAGTTAAAGAAGCCCTTTATCCTGGAATAGAGAAATCTTATTGGGAATAAGGTATCCAGAGAAGGTGAGTTATAACAATATTTAAATATTTCAAAGGCTGTAATGTCAAAGGACTATGAGACTTGTTCTCTTTCATCCCAGAAGATAGAATTAGGAAGAGTGGTTGAAGGTGCAGAGGCAGATTTAGGTTTGATGTAAAGAACAATTTCCTCAAAAGTAAGAGGGCTGTTTTCCCCTCACAGGAAATCTTCATTTTTAAGCAGGAGGACTACTGTTGGAGATGGAATATAGAAAAATTTTGTTCAGGTACAGGTATATAGCTATAGGGTCTCTGGGGTCCCTTTCCAATTTAATTTAACTGAAAAAAATTTATTGTCTACAATATCCAGGAATTGTGCTAAGTGCCAGGGTTACAAATAAGAAAAAGAGACAATCCTTGCCTTCAAGGAGCAATCTAATGAAGAAAGACAGAAGGAAGCTAAAGAAGGGGTGCAGGATCAGGTAATAAGATATTCTGTGAAGAGGAAACCAAGTAGAAATGTTGATGGAAAATGGAGAGTTTCTTTATAAAGGAAGGTTTGGGAGAACTTTATTGTTCCACTCTCTAGCCCTCTAGTTGTTGAGTATCAAAACTTAGTCAATTTGCATGGTGATGAGATTTCAGGTGATCAGTTTATGCCAGGGAAGACATGATGTTCTCTGGACTCTGAACTTAGCAGAATGGCTAAGGGAGTCCAAATGCAAGATTTTGTGCATGACTTTCTTTTGTTGATAACACTATTTTCCTTCTTAACTACTCAGGATAAAAAAATCTAGAGTGCTAATGTTGAGCTTTCTCTTCCTTGAGTCTCCCTATGTTTTCTCTTTTTTTGTTTCTCTGTGCCCCATACATGTGCTACCAACTTAACCTAAGCACCTGTCAACTAGACAACTGAAACAGTTATCCTTTTTTAAAAAAAATATTATTTCTATCTATCTATTGCAGAGCTGCCAAAATCACCTTCACAATGAAGAGGTCTGGCCATATTATCCCTCTACTCACAAACTTTTTATGTCTTACAGGATTTCAGCCTCACAATCTTTTAGACTAAAGGATTTCCAGAAATAATCAAATTAGCTGAGCAATAATGCTCTTGAGAACATCCCTGCTGAGGGACCACTCTATTTATACTTGAAAACTTCCAGCAATAATGATGATGATGATGATGATGATGGTGATGGTGATGATGATGATGATGATGATGATAGCTAGTGCTTTAAGGTATGGAAAGGTACCTATGTTTTCATCAGATCCTCAAAACATCCCTATGAGATATAAACTATTATATTCCCCATTTTACAGATAAGGAAAGTGAGGTAGAGAAGGGTTAAGTGACTATGTGATAGAGTCACACAGATGTGGCAGGATTCAGATTCAGGATTTTCTCAATCCAAGTAAAGTGCTCTAGATTCTATATTGTTCCACTTAGCTGCTGTAAGAATCTCCCTTCTGACTATAGCCATTTTCTTCCTTTGAAAGATTTAATAATTAGGAAGTTTTCATCTATAGCAAGTCAATTTCTGCCTCTCTGAAATCTTTTTTTTTTTAATCATCTTGATTGGCTTTTTCTAGGACTTATCCAGTTTGTTTATACTCTTCCTAAATGGAAATGCTTAGAAGTAAATGAAATAATCCTGACAATATTTGATAACCCCACCTCCACCACTACCAGCATTTTGGACATGAAACCTATTCAGGGCAGCCTAAAATTATGTTAATTTTTTCTTTCAATCTCACTTTTAATGTTTACAGATATGACCTTCATGGGAAAATAACTCTTCTTCCATTGTAAAATGAGCAAGTTATGGCTGATGTTCTCAAAGGCCTTTTCTAGATCTGAATTGTTATGATGCTTTGTGTTCCAGTATTACACAAATAATAAGCATTTGCTTTAGAATAAGGTTGTATTTCATTTCAGTAAAACATTGAATAGTGTATGGGTTCAAGTAGATTTGCCCTCTGTTCTAATGGGAATGATGTGGGTAAAAAAGGCAGTGTTCTTGAACATCATGTAAAGCAGCTGAATTTGCCATCCAATCCTATTAAAGTCAAAGCAGTGATCTGAAGAGCCTTTCATCATGAAGAGGTCCACCTACAGTTTTATATTATTCAGAAAGCTTTCCCAATACTTTGTCCACAGCTCAAAGCAAAGCTTTGCCCTGCTTGAAAGAAACACTTATAGAAGAAAACAAAGTAAACTTTATAAGCTGCCCCATGGGGTAAAAGATAGAAACAATTAGTGGCCATTTCCAGGCAAGTTAACAGCCCTTCAATATCACAACTCTATGAAGAAGGGAAGGAAAGAAACAAGTATTTATTAAGTGCCTACTATAGGCCAGGTAGTAAACTAAGCTCTTGACAAATATGTCCTTTGATACTTACAACAACCCTGGGAGGAAGGTGCTATTATAATCCTTATTTTACAATTAAGGAAACTGAGGGAAGCAAGGATTAAGTGACTTGCCCAAGGTCACGCCTCTAACAAGCTTCTTTGGCCAGATTTGAACTTATGAAGATGAGTCTTCCTGGTTCTAGACCTGGTTCTCTGCTCACTGCACCACTTAGCTGCCCTTAGCATATGGAAGGTGTGATATAAATGTTAGTTATTATAGCTATTATTATTAAAGTTGGGAATTCTGTTGTGGCAGACTACTGGGAGGAAGTTAATATGGGATTTAGGGGGATGGAAGCTGATCAGAGTAACTATGTAAAAGGCATAAATAAATGAGGAGAAAAGGAGCCCTTAGTCTCCAAATTTCTGCCATGGGAAGTGGCTAAAGAGTATTAAGTATTTTAACTTCAACAAATAAATCCATATTCTAGAAGAGCACCACACTTAAAGCCTAACGCACATCTGGGAAAATGTCAACCTTGGAAATTGGATTGGAAGCTTTCATCTTCTGATGTCCAGTAATACAAACCAGCTGAGGATAACCTATTGATATTATCTGGACAGTTTTCACCATTTGAATTACAGATCACAGAATTTTAGGACTAGAAGGTGACTCAGAGAGCAACCAATCTAATCTCCTCTTTTTACTGGAGAGGAAGCTGAGACCCAAGAAGAGAAAAGTCAAGATCGCATATCTGGAAAATAGCTGAACTAGCACTTCAGTAAAGCTAGCTGACTCTTAATGCAGGACTCTTTGGATCACAGAACCCAACTGAAAACCTTCCAGTGTTTATGATTAAAGTCAGGCCAAGAAGCCTTCAGTTTCAATCAATAACTAGTGAATATGTAATATGGTGAGTGATGGGGAAGGAAAGAAAAGGGAAGAGAAGACAAACATTTATTAAAATATCTACTATGTTCTAGCTACTGTGCTAAGCACTTTATAAATATTATCTCATTTGATCCTCAAAGCAGTACTGTGAGGTAGCCACTATTAACTATTATTATTATTATCAAGCTTAAATCTTACAGACTCTAGGTCTAATGCTTTGTCCTATGCATCAATTAGCAGCCACCTAACTCATTGAAGAATATTTCAGTCACACAAACATGCTAAACAATTATAGTCAACTTATTTGGACATTAGATCTCCAAAACATTAAATCATCCACAGTATGGCTAAGAAGCTGCATTGATTCTGGTCAATATCTAAAGCTAAGTGTCTCTTTTTAAGTGTTTTTCATTTTCATTGACCCTAATATTTATATTATCTATTTCAGAATTATTGGGGAAAGTGCTTTGTAAATTTTAAAGTAATTATACAAATGTGTAATATGGTACAGATAAAAGAATAAATACGTGTATTTGTAGTGTACAAATTTGTAGTATTTGTAGTTCAGTCATTTCAGTCATATTTGACTCATTGTGACCTGCTTTGGGGTTTTCTTGGCAAAGTTGCCAAGAAGTGGCTGACCATTTCCTTCTCCAGTTCATTTCACAGATAAAGAAACTAAGGCAAACAGGGTCAAGTGGCTTGCCTGGAGCTACATAGCTAGTAAATGCTTGAGATCAGATCTGAATTCAGGAAGATGAAACTTTCTGGCTCCAAGTCTAGCAATCTGTGCCACCTATCTGCCAATTGAAGCATTTTTAGGAGAGTATAGAAATATCCCAAATTATATACCTAGCTCATTTTGTGAATGTTGATATAGGGTAAAGCATACGGGCATTGTGACAATTCTGCTGGCTTTGCAATTAACTTTTTTTGCTTATTCTTTGATTTTTAGATATATCCTGAGGGGCAGATAGAATTGCTAGTATAATCTCCAATGGAGAAAATGTTTCTGTCTATGTGTACACATATGTATATGGTAGTCTTTATTTTATTTATTTTAAACATTTACCTTCTATCTTGAAACCGATACTTAGTATACTTAAGTAATTGTTGTTCTGTCTTGGAACTTCTAGTATTGGTTAAGGTTAAGTGACTTGCCTAAAGTCACTCAGCTAGGAAGTATCTGAGGTCAAATTTGAACGCAGGACCTCTTATCTCTAGGTCTGGCTCTCTATCCACTGAGATACTTAGGTCCCTTACATGATCGTCTTTAGAACTATAGAAAAATGATTGTAGTTTGTAGTTAAGTGTATCTTATAGAAAAGTCACTGACTTTAGAGACATAATATATAGATAGACTCACACATTCCAGCTCTTTTCTAGTTCGTCTACTAACTCCATACAGTCTGGGACAAGTTCCTTTTCTGCCTTGGGCCTCAGTTTCCTCATTTTTAAAAAGAAAAAAAATATACTTGCCTTATGGTATCTTTGCTGCGTACATTTGCTGGCAGGAAAGCACTTTGTAAATTTTAAGACACTACAGAAATGTGAGCTATCATAACAATAATGTAACAAAGCTAGCCACCGGCAAATTTCAGAGAAGGCCACCAGTGGGCTTTAGTGAAGAAGGAGCAGTTTTTCATCTTAGTATTTTTTCTGTGGTTTTGGTCCAGCTAAATGATTTCTCAAGACATCATGTAAATCTAAAAACAGCCAGCCTTGTATTTTCTGTGGTATCACGTTCCTTTACCTCAGGTCACAGAAACTAGCTGCTCTGTACTTGTTTAATCACAGGCCTCCTTAGAATTGCTTCTCCTAAATCCTAGCTTGAAGGGTAGTAGAGGAAGTCACTCAATAGATACACATTTTTAGAAAATGCAGTATTTACTGACAAACCACATGTGCACCCACAGTTCACACTTCAATTTTTTATCTCCAAATGTGTTTTATTTCCTCATGAGCCTGAGTGGTTTGGGGTATGCAGCATGTCCTATGTATAACTGTTTTTGTTTTTTTTTTTTGTACAACTCCACACACCGAGCTATTCCCAGAAAGAAAGCACATGAACATAAACATACATCTGTCACATACGAATATGGCAACAGGATACTTTATTGCTCAGAGTTTTTTTTTTCTTCCGGATGCATACCAGGAAAGAGTACTAAGTCTGGAATTAAGAGGATCAGTGTTTAAATTCTGCCTATTACACTGCTCTCATGACTTTGGACAATCACTTAACTTTTCCCTGGTTCTTCATCTGTAGATGAGAATAATATCTGATGGCCTCTGAGGTCCCTTCCTATTACATAATCCTGGAAAGGAAGGAAAAAGGGAAGGAAGAAGTGAGAGAGAAACAAAAGAAAGGAAGGAGGGAGGAAGAAAGGAAGGGAAGGGAAGGAAAGGGAGGAAGGAAGGAATGAAGAAAGGAAAGACCTGAGATATATCAAAATCATGATAAGGAAAGTCATGATGTGGAAGGGATATCTGTGCTAACTCATTTCATCTTCATAAAAATCTTGGGATGTAGGTGTTATTATTATCCTGATTTTATAGTTCAGGAAAGCAAGGCAGACAAAAGCAGAGTGTCCTGTTAAGGCCAGATTTGAACATGGATTTTCCTAACTCCAGGACCAGTGCTCTATGCAATATGCCATCATCTTGCTGCTTCTATAACTTTGAGTAATTCATTTACACTCACTGGACTGCAGTGAACTCATTTGTAAATGAGGGAGTTAGACATGATGACCTCTAATTTCCCTTTCCAGCCCTAAATCTCTGCTCTTGTGACAATATTCTGAACCATGGATGGAATTTCTGCAAACATTTGCTAGGAAAAGAGCAGATGGCTCCAGAAATATAACCAGGTGATGTAACAGAAGGACAGGGTGGACAACTGCTACCAGAGAGAATGAAAAGGAACCCGAATGAGGAAACTATGATACATAACAGATAATTCCATTGGAATAATGATAAGGAATCTGAGTGGGTCACAATGGGAGGAGTTCCATAAGGTTGAGGACTGCTCATGAATTTTATCATTATGACAGGGATCATTACACTGGTTATCATTTTGTTGAGATGTATGATACAGAAATATCTTGGACAGATGCTTCCCAAGGACAGTGCACTGGCCCCAAAATTCAACAGGAAGAGAGCAGAGAGGATTGGCTTTGGGATATTTTTCAGTATTGCTTTAAGTGATCACAAGCAACTCCATGAAGTCAAGTCCCATATTTTTTAACTCCAAATTTTTTGTAGTCAAACTGCATTGATGGGAATCATTGGATACCCCAGTCTCCAAAGACATAATGCTGAAGATTCCTCAGAGTGTAAATGTAAAAAGGCTGTCACATATTACTAATGAAGAATGGCATAGAAGAGGAAGTATATATTAATAATAATGATAAATAGCATTTATATACTGCTTATTATGTACCAGGCATTGCACTAAGCACTTTATAATTATTGACTCTCACAACAGCCCTGGGATTGGTGCTAATATTATCCCTATTTTACAGTTTAGAAAATTGAGGCAAACAGGTTAAGTGACTTGTCTAGAGTCACACAGCTTGTAAGTATCTGAGGTTGAATTTGACCTGTTCTACCTGATTCTAGGAGCTCTAGCCTCTGTAAGTGATACAATCATGGAGATGCATGTGAAGATTGTATTTAGCTATCTCTTGATTGTAACAATGAAGATACTTAGCTCTTTCTTTATTGTGAAGATAAAATTGTAATCTCCTGATTGTAACAATGAAGGTACTTAGCTATTCCTTTATAGTGAAGCTAGAATTGTAAGCTACAATCTATTTTTAGATTTTAACTGCAAAAAGGTATTAAGTAACTACAGAAGGTGAATTAACCACAAAAAGGTGTTAAGTAACTACAAAAGGTGAACTTAAGAAAAGAAGATTTAAGTAACCCCAAAAGATAAAATCTAACCAAAAAAGGTGAGAACTAAAGAATGGGCAGTCTTGGAGAAAAGCATCTGATGTAATTGGTAGATGTGAAAATTTAGAGGAGGTGACACAAGAGAAAACGGTCTTTAAATAGAGGGGGGAAAGACTGAAGAAGGAGTCAGTCACCCAGGCTTGGAGTGAAGGATCAGTCACTTGGAGCTGAAGGGAAGACAGACAGACATTCATTTGGACATTTGGGCACTGCCTCGAAGGAGCAACTGGAAGTCTGACTCCCAGACTTCTTTTTTATACTGTCACCATTGGTGAGTGAAAAGCTGACTTACTGACCCTGCCTGTCTGGAGGCCTGAAGCCTCCAAGAAAGGCCCAACTTCTTAAGACTTTCTTCCCCTTGCTGGGGCTTAGAAATTCTAACTGGTATCAGAAAAAGGTAGAGTTTTTTTTTCTCTCTCTCTCATTCCTTAATATCTTCCTTCTATTGTAAATATTGTAAATAAACTACCATAAATTCCATTTACTTTAGTAATTCATTTTGGGATTTAGAAATTAAATTCCTGGTGACTATCTAATAATATATTTCAGAGTCCAATCACCTTTAATTTTAACATGCATGACTGGAAGTAGTTGTGATCCAACCCCATAGTAAGAGCTAGTGATAGAAATACCATGTCTTCCATTAATATAATGTCAAATAATCTGGAAGAAGGTTTTCATAATTTTGGACAGACTCCTATAGATGATTATTAGGAATATATACATGGAAGTCTGTCTATATTGTATTCCTTCCTTCAGATTACCTTATTCTATTCTGCATCTTGTACACATCTAGTTATCTGCATATACTCCTCCCCATAAGAATGAACATTCCTTGAATGCAGTCATTTTTTTTGGGGGGGGGGTCTTTCTTTGTATCCTGAATCACTTGATACAATGTCTTGCTTATAGTAAGTGATTAATACATTACTAATAGCTCACTCATTGACTAGGAAGGAACACCTACATTGATGGATCACAGTTCCATCATGGTACCAATATAATTGGATTTTCAAAAACTAGAATTAATCATTTAAAATCCTTTAGTATTTGTTGGAATGGATAATTAGCAGAAATTAAATAAAAGACTAAATTCCATGAGTGCAGGGACTAAATTTTTCTAATTTATATATTCAGCCTAAAGGCTTAGCACAATGGTAGGTATTTGTTAGGTATTTAAATATCTATTGAATCAAAATCTACCTATATGTGACTCTATATAGGCATATATGCATTTCTAATATCTTTTTTTGTAACAAGAGACTCCACCTTGTAGTCAAATTGATGCCAAGACCAACCTCTAACACAGAGCGGCTGAAGAAAAAAAATACAAGCAATTTTGCCTATATTCAACATCAATTCTGAACTTCAGGTCTAAGAATCAGTCATAAGTCATTTTGATGAATCACTATTGTATCTTAACATTTATGCTTTTATACTGTTAACAACAATCAAGAGTAGAGGTACCCACAACTATCAAGCTATGAGGCATTTTTGCCTATATGATATGAGATAGTCTTATTGGAAGATGTTTCACATGAGCTTAAAAACAATTACCTTTAGGACCTTTGAACAGTTTGATTTCTACAACTGTCTCCAAAATGGGCCGCCTTCGACGAACATACAGTCGGACTATCGAACCAGCTTCCTTTAGTGCCTCCACTGCCTTACTATGGGAGACTTCTGAAACATCCACCTCATTCACTCGCAAGATACAGTCATTGACCCTAAAAAGAAATAGGAAAGCAAAGTATTAAGAACTGCCCAACCAAATAAAGGGAAAATTTTATCAAACATTAATGAGGAAATGCTTGCTGATGAGGATAAAACTACAGTAGACATGGAAATACCTATTAGAAGAGAAACAACAAAATACAAAATGTCATTAATCCACATCTCATTACCAGATTTAGGTGAATTAAACTTAGATCATATGAAACCTTGAACAAATAACTGAAATGATTAGCTCCAAAAACACATCTATTGAGAGCCAGGGTGTTAATTCTCAGATATTGATAGGTATGTTTTTTCTCTTTTCTTTAACCTCTCAAGAAAAAAAGCAAGATGCATAGTCATTGTAAGGAGGCTGTAGTATAATACCCACAGTCATCTGAACAAAAGAAGTAGCATAAAAGAACCCGGAAGCACATAGGAAGAACAACATGGAATATTGGAGGTTCCTAACTTTTGTAGTGATGCAAACCATTAGACATTCTGATGAAGTCTATGGATCCCTTCTTGAAATTTTGTTTTTAAATGAAAAAAACACATGAGATTATAAAAGAAATAAATTATGTTGAATTACAATTATATTCATATACATGAACATGTATACATATATATGTGTGTGTGTGTGTGTGTGTTAAACCTTTGTAGTGATGTAAACTATTCTGATGAAGTCTATGGATCCCTTCTTGAAATTTTGTTTTTAAATGAAAAAAACACATGAGATTATAAAAGAAATAAATTATGTTGAATTACCATTACACACATATACATGAACACGTGTATATATATACATATGTATATATGTGTGTGTGTGTAATTTAGATGAAGAATTCCAGGTATAAGTTATAAAAAATGAATTTAGAATTAGTGGGATCAGGTTTGAAGCCTGCTTTGTGACTTTCTAACTGTATGACTTTGGTGAAGTCACATGACCTCATTAGGTCTTAGTTTCATCTTCTGTAAAGTAGGAGTATTGGACGATATAGTCTGTAGGGTCCTCTTATTTTAGGTCTGTGATGTGGGCCTGAACAGTAATAAAGAATAGTCGGACAACCTGTATAACACATAGGCATACCTGAAATATGCAGGGGAAAAAGACAGAAGAATGTCTCCAGGAAATGAGGTGTAACCTCTGCAGAGAAATTATGGAAAAACAAGTGCCTGGGTTTCTAGAAGCACAAGTGGATCTATTGAGAGTATTTTTAACTTCTCATTTCAGGCTGATTTTGACTGAAGCACAGCTCACTAAGTACATCTTCCCTGAAGACATTCTTTTGTTTTGATTATGCTTTTCAAGAAAGGAAGAGAAATAGAAAACACCAACTCTCTTAGTTTGTCTGAGATGTACTGGTTCTCTGGGAAGCTTTCCATATTTAGATTGTAGCTAGATAGAAAGATAGTCAAACCTCAATTTGTAAATTTATAAATGATCAAGGGTTATAAACTTTTCTGCTTAACCCCCAACCTCTTCTGTAGGAGACATTATTTAAAAGAACTTGCTAATTTTAAAGAATCCATGGTTTCAGAAGTATAGAAGAGAAAAAAAACTAGAAAAATTAGTCAAGGGTATGATCATCTTAGGCTCACTCCCAGATAATTCTGTTCTTTCTGTATACCTGTCACACCAACCATATAATAACTTTCCTCATGCTGCCTAAATCTTTCACTTTATTTTATTACTCTGTCTAAATTAACAACTGAAAGATGAATTTGGTTAATGAGAAACCTCTTTTAAAATTACAAATACTTCTATCAGGATTGAGAAATAGCTATTCACATTGTAGTCTGTTTTCCTTCAAATATCTAGTTGAAAAGGGAAATATTAAGGAAATTAGAGTATTGATGGGGAGGAGAAAAGAGAAAAATTAATTCTCTTTTTTCTTTCCCATGATTACCAACCAAGTTGAAACCTATAATGAATTCTGTGTGGAAGATTATAAAAGTCTTAGTACTCTTTAAATAGTCTTTCAGAGAGAAATGAAGGTAGGGACTGGACATGTGATTTTATTAGTATAGGGAACACCCAGATGAGAAAATTCCCACTATTAAATATCTTCTCTGCAGTTTCTTAGTTTCAGAGTGTTTCCTATAGTAGAGCTGCCAAACACACTGCCCACAGGGCCCATGTGGTCTGCAACATTTCTGAGTATAGGTCAAACAAGATTTATATATTTTTAAATAAAATAAACAAAAATACAATAAAACATAGGTAATATCAACATGAGGTTTTCTAAGTCAAAATGTGCCTGTAGGGTTCCTTATGTATGGTTTGGAGGCACCTATTTCTATCTGTGTTTGACACCAATAACCTAGAGCATGAAGAAGGTAAATGATTTAACTTTCAACACATATAGTATCCCAAAGTCAGTCTCTGTGAGGTGGGGGACATGAAGTCAGGTCATTTTGGTTCTAGGGCCAGATCATTAGCCATCAATAGAATTGCCTCATCATTTAATGACATTTTTCATTTCTTCTTTATCTGGAAAGGTTACTCCCATTTCCACTTATTTATGTCCCATTCACCTCTATTCTCTCTCCATCCAGATTTCTCCAAACCAGAATAATTTGTAGTTTCAAATGTGTTATTTTCTGCTCAAAGACTTTTAATGACTCCCCCAATAGCCACCAAATAAGGTAGAGACCATTGAATAGGATATTCAAAGATTACCACAATCTGGCACCAAACACTTTTTAAGGCCAACTATACTTAATTCTAGCCATATTCTGTGTGAAAGGCAAACCTAATTATTCACAATTTTCTGAAATCTTCCTGCCATTTAATTTCCCTGTTCCCATGGTGGTGAACCTATGGTACATATGCCAGAGGAGTTACTCAGAGCCCTCTCTGTGGGCACAAATGTTGTAACCACAGCACAGAGTTCATCAGTTTATTACTAGAAAGCCAGAGGGATGCATGGCTGGGCTGCTGCCCTCCCCCTCTCCATGAATGGCTGAGGACATTACTTACATCACCTGCCCCTCTAAAAGTTTCACCATCACCACCCTATTCCCTTCATTTCTTCTCTATTTGGAAAATTCTTTTACTGTCATGCCCATTTCCACTTATTTAAATCCCACTCAGCTCTATTCTTCCTTCATCCTAGATCTCTCCAAACCAGAAGTTATTTATATTTCCTTGAATTACTCAAAGCACTTTAAAAAATCATAGATGGTTTAGTATATACTATAAGTAATTATATGCCTGTCTTATCTCCCTAGTCAGATTGTATACTTCTTGAAGGCAGAAAACATATTTTATTCATTCAGCTTTTTATATTTTAGTGTCTAGCATAATGTCTTTTATATGGTAGTACATAGGAAATACTTGTATTGAATTTTGGAATTTTAACAAGTTGGGTGCTTTGAGTCAGCACCATGGCCAGATATAAAACTGTGACCAGTGGTTATTCATTTGGCCAGTCTTGTGAATGTGAAGAGTACCACACAAAGCCAGTCATTCTTGGGTTATGTTGCAGGAAGAGTGTAGCAACAAGATTGAGGAAGAAAGAAGATAAGAGATTAATTATATTTTGAAGTTAATTAGAATAGCCACAACTCTGAAGTATTTTAGCAAATTGAATTGAGGAAATTGTTCAAATTCAGCTTATGTTACAGACAAAAGAGTTCTTGCCATAAACTGTGACCACGAAAATATGATTTCAAGACTTTGAATTGCCAAAAGCATAAAGATAATTTTTAGTGTCTTGGTTTTATATCAAAAATAAGTGGTCGCCATGGGAAAGATTCCCAAATGTGAAATACCCAAGTCAGCTGGGTTTTATGGAGATTTTAATTAATACAAATGAAGTAATTAAAGAAAGGGAGAGAGACAGAGTAAGAGGAAATAATAGGAAGGCTAGGGCCTAGGCCTTTTTTAAGAGAGAAAAACTAAGTCAGTCTTTAATCACTCACCACTAGATTGTCCCAAGCAAAACTCTAGTGTTCAGAGAGACCCTCCAGTTTAGCTCAGGAAGCTGAACTATGTTCAGCCACCAAGAAAGAGCCTTCAATTCAGCTTCCAAAGCTGAACTAAATCCAGAGGCCTCTGACCTCCTTTTAAAGAGAATTTTCTCCTATGTCACCTCCCCTAAATTTTCACATTTACCAATCACAGTAGACGTTTTCCAAAGGACTGACCATTCTTAATTCACATCTTATTATCACCTTCTTAATTCACATCTTGTTATCACCTTCTCTGGGTAGACTAAAACTTCTGAGTATTTCACACCTCTTTGCTAAGGTTGTCCCTTGCAAGTTGCCTGACCCTTTAGTGATTAATTTAACCTTCATAGGTACTTAGCACCCTTTTGTATTAGATCCTAAAATACACCTAGCCTAAGGGCTTTTGGCCCCACTATAAGTATGAGTTAAGTACCTTCATTGTTCACTAAGGAGTTTACAACTTCATCTTCCCCTAAGGTGTGTCTAAGTATGGGTGGAGTAATGTAAAGTTCCCAATACATTCCTGATCAAGTACCTCCATTGTTTAAATGGGAATAGCCTTAACCATAATCTTAAGATAATGTTCCAAGGTAGAGTTGAGAAATTTTAAGATTCACACTTAGTCTCCAAGGCTTAAGAAAACCTGTCTGCACTTCCAGGACCCCATAGGAGGTTTTCATGTTGTTGGCCATGACTAACACTATATTCAGCATTTGACATGTATTCACCATCCTTCTCTGATGCCTCCTTTTCAATTTCTTTCTCTTCTTTTCTCTCTTTCCTTCCTTTGTTACAGGGTTCTTTATTCTTAATGCCTAGAATTTAGAGCTACTATTACCAACATTATAGTTCAGATATATTTTTGATTACATAGGGTCTTTCTTTGTTCCCTAGCCTAAGAAACAAAGCCCCATTCATATTGTTGCTGCTATGAAAAAAATGGATTCATAAATTTAAGGCAATCAACTTCCATTCACTCAATAAATAATTTGATAAATACCAACTGTGTATAAAACATAGTGCTAAGTACTGAGGGACAGATGAGATATATCATATATATTGATTAAAATCTATTATGGGATTTTTTGTTGTTTAGTCATTCTGACTCTGTGATCCCATGGATCATAGCTACACAGGTTATTGTTGGTTTTTTAAAAATTCATACCTTCCATCTTAGAACCAATAGTGTGTATTTGTTCCCATGGAGAAGAGTGGTAAGGGCTAGGCAAAGGAGGTTAATGGACTTGCCCAGGGTCACATAGCAAGGATGTATCTGAGGTCATATTTGAACCCAAGACTCCTGTCTTTAGGCCCGGCTTTCAATCTACCATGAGGTTTCTTGGCAACGAAATTAGAGTAATTTGTCATGTCCTCTTCTAGTGGATCCTTTCTCTCAGACAATCACAGATTAGGTGACTTTTCCAGAGTCATACATTTTAGAAGTATCTGAGCTCAGATTTGAACCCAGGTCTTCCTGATTACAATTATCACAAAAAGATAACAATAATAAAAATTAAGAAACTGAAAATAAATGTAATGAGTATTACTAATGAGGAATGATAAGGACAAGTTTATTATGATGGATGAGTTCCTGTTTTTTTTTTTATTAGATGTTTCTAGTTTCTCAACAATAGAATGAGTATAAATTCTGGCTCTATGCCCTGGAATAATCTACTTTTGTCAACAGTACCCACTTGGCTCCACCTGCAGGATCCCTTCTGTGATGTGGTGGGCTTGGATCTAGTACTGTACAAAGAGTATTATATTATAAGCTCTGTCTTGAAGACTTTGTCTCAAATATCAAGTTATTCTTTTTCCTAGGCCCTGCTCTCCTAAGAGAAGTAGAATAATAGAAAAGAAAAAGTACTAAATTTGGAGTTAAAAATATAGGTTTGAATTCTAGAATTCCACTATACTTCCTCTGCTTAAATTGCTTTACTTCCCTTAGTTTCATTTTCCTCATCTGTAAAACCAATTTTTAACTACATCAGAGATTCTTTACTTGAGGCACATGAATTTATTGGTCTTTAAAAAAAAACTAATCTGATATCTTTATTTCCATTTAATTAATTTCTTTTATAAATACATATTTTATTTTTTTATTTAAAAAATTCTGAGAAAAGGTCCATGGACTGCCAACAGAATCCATGGAATAAATTAAGAACCCTTGGAATAGATGATCTTGAATTTCTTCTCTAGCTTTGACGTTCCTTCATGATCATCCACATGATTTACACATGTAAAGATGTAAAAATCTGGAGATTATTTACTAGATTCTGGTTTTATAAGATCATCACATATTTTTCTCAAATTAAAAAAATTTCCATCCATAAGATATTTCTAGGGCTATCTTTTCACATTTTCTTTAATGAGATAGTATGGCTTCTTGGATATAATAGCAGCTCTGTAGTCAGGAAAAGTGAGATCAAATCCCTTCTGAGATGCTTATTAGCTGTGTAATCAGAGACAAATTGTTTAAATCTCTTATGATCTGTTTCCTCATTTGGAAAATGGAGATATTAATACTTATATTACTTAATTCATAAGGTGAACTTATTTGAAGGGCTATGTGTAGATGAATGATTAATATTATTTTTACAAAATAGATCTCAGGAGCTGAGTGTTATTGCAGAACTTCTTTGTTTTAAAAATAGTTGCCTATGTACTATTGAAAATTCACGTCTATTTCTATAAGCCAAGAAGTTCTAGCAATTAGATCTATTGACAATGGTAATGTGTTATAGTAGAAAATGCCCTTGGATTAAGAAGAGTTGAGGTCAGTTCTAACTCTGTAACTAATGTGTTGTTTGACTCCTGTACATTCCCCTTCTTTGGGGCTCAGTTTCCTCATCTGTAAAATAAGAGTATTGGACTAAATGATCCCCCTAAGGTCCATTTTAGTGCTATGTCTGGTGACTGAAGTTCTTTTTGCTTTTACATTGACTACACAAATCTATTGCGATAAACAGCTTTAGTGCCTTTATGTTTCTGTGGGAACCATAAATTCCAAATTATATCAAACCAGAGAAAACGCACAGGAGCACTTTCCCCCTATTTCTGCTCTGTAATCTTGTACATGAATTTGATAAGCCAAGTCATAAGGCATTCTTGTCAATGCAAGCAGAGTTCTTGCCAGCAGAAAATTTCTCAGATAGGGATCTTGCATTACTGAGATTTAATGATGTCCTTTTCCATCTCCAGTGACTCATCAGTTACCATGGCTACAGTGTAAACTCTAATATGTCCATTTATATATACATATATATGCATGCATATATATGTATATATATATATATATATATTTTTTTTTTTTGCAAATGTTATCTTTTCTAGTGTGGTCAAGGAGGTAAGGAGGTAGTCAGGAATGTGGTGTTTAAAAAAACAAACAAACTTGGGGCAGGGATGTGGCTCAGTGGATTGAGAACAAAACCTATAGAAAGGAGACCCTGAATTCAAATTTGCCTTCAGACTTCTAGCCATGTAACCCTGGGCAAGCCACTTAACCCCCAATGCTTAGCTCTTACTGGTCTTCTGCCTTGGAACCAAAACAAAGTAAAAATTCTAAGAGAGAAGGCAAGGGTTTAAAAAATAAACAAAAGATATATATCCTCTTTTCAGGTAAGCCACACTTTGAATATTGGACTAACAATGGATTTGTACCTGAAAGTTGAGGGCAATGGCAGTAATTGACATTTATATGGCATTTCAAGTCTGTAAACATTTTGCACTAATTATATTATTTGAATATCAAAGCTATTCTGTGAGTTAGATTACACAAATATGATAATTCCCATTTCATAGAGGTATTATGATTTAGTGTAAAGAGCATTAGATTTGGAGTTAAGAGTTCAAATCCTGAACCTTTTACTTGAAGGTGATGGATCAGTTACTTAACTTCTTTGGCCCATAGCCTATTCAATTATAAAATAAGTGTTAGACTAGATGATTTCTAAGCCTCCTTTTAACACTTGATCTTAAATCTATGATTCTATAATCTAGCTGGGGAACTGAGCCTCAGAAAGGTTAAAAAACTTATAAATGGTCATACAACTAGTTAGTCTAACTAAATTTAAGGCTCGTACTCTATATACTACACCATGATGTTTCTAACACAAGCCTAATTAAATTAGGAGAAGCTTATCCCCAGAGACTTGGTTATGAGATGATTAAAAAAAAAACACCTCTCTCTCTCTCTCTCTCTTATTTTTATATTACTTACATTTACCACCGATCTTAAATCTACCTTTTGACAATGATTGATCTTATGACATTGAACAAATGATTTAACCTTCATGGTTCTCAGTTCCTTCATTTGTAAAATGGAAATATTGAATTAGATCATCTCTGATATCCTTTCCAGTTGTAGATCTGTGATCCTATCACCTTATTGCTATCTCTAAGAGCTATTCATTACAACAAGAAATAAAGAAGAGAGTGAAAAGAAAACAATTCATCAAACTAACCAACAACCATGATGAAGTTTTTATTATTTTTTTAATCAGTTACTACATTTCCCAGAAATATTTACTGCAGTGTCAAGAGATTGCCTCCTCCAGTCGATAGAGGGAGTAGCTAGATGAATTAAATTCCAAATCCTTAAAGTAAGTAATGATATAACTTCATCATAGCAGATGCTCTGGTTTTAATAAGTTTATAAAAAGTTTCTTCTCTGGCTGATAAAAAAATGAAGGAAAATTACTGATTACAGTTTTTGATATTGTGGGCAACACAGGTGCTTACCAAACAAAAGCAGCTGGCTCTTAAAAAGTAGACAATCTCGTAGTTTGAGGAGAATGTGGAAACAATGTTTACCATCACACTATAGCTAGAATACAAACTCTGCCTAAAATACTTTCCACAGAAGAGATTATGTCTTTTTTTATTTGTTTGACTTTTATTTCTTCTCCTTCATAAGGCATAATGTAGGTTCTGCTCATTATTGGTATAGAATATTACTTAAATTTCCTAAATGTGGTGAGTTATATATCAGATAGCTATATATATTGAGACTTTAGATATACAGCTGTGTGCTCCCTTTGGAAATAGTAAGATTCTTGATCAAAGGTGATTGAGCTTGAACAAAATACAGCCCGATTTGTCCTGCCAGATTTGGAGCTTTGGGATGCACTTGTTTTGGTCATGTTAATTTTATTTTTCTACATGTCAATACAATTTTATTAATAGTTTTTCTGACATTTTGTGGTCCATGTTCTTCCTCCTTCCTATCTCTCCTACCCTTCCCCAAGATGGCAGGTAATATGATATGAGTTATACATGTGCTATCACGCAATACATATTTTCAAGTTTGTCAGTTGTAAAAGATACATGTCACTTAAACAAGAAAACAACTCACAAAGGGGATAAAATGAAAAATGATATCCTTTCTTCTGCATAGAGGCATCAATTGAAGGGGTGGTAACTATTCTAGACTAGCCTGTTTCTTTTCAACTCAAACACATTGCAGGAGGCAACTAGAGTAGAAATCTTATTTGGGGAAAAGAGAAGACGTGTCAGCTCAAAGTAGGCCATGAGATTTCTCCCCTCCCTTTTTTCATTCCCTCTTGCTCCTCTCTCTTTTTTTTTTGCACTAGGCTAGCAAGTCATTACTATCCAAAATCAATGTTCTCTCACCAGTGGCTGATATACTCTGCAAGTAAAAATGCCCTTCTTTTCCATTTTGGAACAGATACTGACAGGGTTTATTTATTCTTTAGTCAAAGTCCACAAATCAATACTATCCTACTGTTTGCTAAGAAGGAAAAATGATCTATAAATCACCAGCTTTGGGCACCCTAAGTAATCCTCTATAAGAGTAAGGAGGAAGGCATTCATGACATTTTGTGCTATTGTATTGAAAAGACATGAAGAATTTCCTTTCAACAATTTAATGATGTTGATTGTTTCATTCTTCTGGTCTTTACTATTTCTAGTTTCCAGTTAAATGACAGTGTATTAGAACCTAGAGGTGCTCAGATCTCCTGCCTCTTCAGCCCACCATTAAAGCCCCCAAAATGTACCAGAAGGAAAATGGTTATAAAAATATAAAACAAAACAAAGAGAAACAGTTATAAACTTCTCCAACTCATTCAAGATTGCCAGAAACTACAGATAATCTGAGCAGAGACAAACCAGAATGCTGGTCCTCAGTGTTTCATAAAATTCAGCTAGAACAAAGGTCAGGAACTGATGTTTATACTGATTGATTTTATTCTTCCTAATTTCATTTTCTTTTGAAGTTCACAACTATTTCCTTAGAAATTATCTAAGAAACATAATTTCTATAAATCCTCTATAACAGAAACAGAAGCATATCTAAAATTAATTTTTCTTTAAAAATGAACTATTATAGAATATGGAACAGGTGCACAAGGGAGTCTAGTAATTTCTTTTTTTTTAAACCCTTACCCTTTTAAACCCTTAAACACTACTATGCATTGGTTCTAAGGCAGAAGAGCAGTAAGGGCTAGGCCATGGGGGTTAAGTGACTTGCCCAGGGTCAGCCAGATAGGAAGTGTCTGAGGCCAGATTTAAACCCAGGATCTCCTGTCTCTAGGCCTGGCACTCAATCCACTGAGCCACCCAACTGCCCCTGTCTAGTAACTTCTTGCAAAATTATTTTTGGTTTCTTTGAAATATGTAGGTGAGCAAATGTTGCTCTGAATTTTAAAACTAGAAAGAAGGTAAATGTTTCAAATTCAAAGCCAAAATGTTTGATATCAGTACCTGGTAAACATCTATGATGGATACCTTTTAAAAAACAATATGCTAAACATTGTACTAGAAACACTAGCAGTAGCAATTAGAGAAGAAAAAGAAATTGAAGGTAGTAAAATTGGCAATGAGGAGACCAATTTATCGTTCTTTGTCGATGATATGGTCTACTTAAAGAATCCTAGAGAATCAACTAAAAAGCTAGTGGAAATAATCAACAACTTTAGCAAAGTTGCAGGATACAAAATAAACCCAAATAAGTCATCAGCATTTCTATATATTTCCAACACACCTCAGCAGTAAGAATTAGAAAGAGAAATTGCATTTAAAATCACCCTAGATAATATAAAATATTTAGGAATCTATCTGCTGAGACAAACACAGGAGCTATATGAACACAACTACAAAATCCTCTCCACACAATTAAAACTAGATCTAAACAATTGGAAAAAACATTAATTGCTCATGGATAGGATGAGCTAACTTAATAAAAATAACCATCCTATCCAAACTTATTTACTTTTTTAGTGCCATACCCATTGAACTACCAAAAAACTTTTTTACTGAATTAGAAAAAAACATAACAAAGTTCATTTGGAAGAATAAAAGATCAAGGATATCCAGGGAAATAATGAAAAAAAAATGCAAAGAAAGGTGGTCTTGCAGTACCAGATCTCAAACTAGACTACAAAACAGTGGTCATCAAAAACAATTTGGTACAGTCTAAGAGACAGAAAGGAGGATCAGTGGAATAGACTTGGGGTAAGTGACATCAGTAAGACAGTCTGTGACAAGCCCAAAGATCCCAGCTTTTAGGACACAAATCCATTATTTGACAAAAACTTCTGGGAAAATTGGAAGACAGTGTGGAAAAGATTTGGTTTGGATCAACATGTCACACCCAACACCAAGATAAACTCAGAATGTGTGAATGACTTGAACATAAAGAAGGAAACTTTAAGTAAATTATGTGAACACAGAATAGTATTGGGAAAGTAAAGATTTTAAAACCAAGCAAGAGTTAGAAAAAGTCAAAAAATGTAAAATAATTTTGATTACATCAAATTCAAAAGTTTTTGTTCAAACAAAACCAATGTAACCGAAATTAGAAGGGAAGTAACAAATTGGAAAAAAATCTTCATAACAAAAATCTCTGACAAAGGTCTAGTTATTCAGATTTACAAAGAGCTAAATCAGTTGAACAAAAAATCAAGCCATTCTCAAATTGATAAATGGGCAAGGGACATGAATAGGCAATTCTCAGTCAGAGAAATAAAAACCATTAATAAGCACATGAAAAAGTGTTCTAAATCTCTTATAATCAGAGAGATGCAAATCAAGACAACTCTGAGGTATCACCTCACTCCTAGCAGATTGGCTAACATGACAGCAATGGAAAGTAATGAATTCTGGAGGGGATGTGGCAAAGTCTGGACATTAATTCATTGCTGGTGGAGTTGTGAATTGATCCAACCATTCTGGAGGGCAATTCTGAACTATGCCCAAAAGGCGCTAAAAGACTGTCCTTTGATCCAGCCATAGCACTGTTGGGTTTGTACCCCAAAGAGATAACAAGGAAAAATACATGTACAAGAATATTCATAGCTGCACTCTTTGTGGTGGCAAAAAAAATTGGAAAATGAGGGGCTGCCCTTCAATTGGGGAATGGCTGAACAAACTGTGGTATATGTTGGTGATAGAATACTATTGTGCTCAAAGGAATAATAAAGTGGAGAAATTCCATGGGAACTGGAACAACCTCCAGGAAGTAATGCAGAGTTGAAAGGAGCAGAACCAGGAGAACATTGTACACAGACTGATACACTGTGGTACAAGAGAAGGTAATGGACTTCTCCATTAGTGGCAATGCAGTGATCATGAACAACCCAGAGGGATCTACGAGATAAAACACTATCCACATTCAGAGGAAACATAGTGGAGTAAAAACACCGAAGAAAAACAACTGCTTGATTACATGGGTTGATGGGGATATGATTGGGGATGTAGACTCACGTTGAACATCAACAGTATGGAAATAGGTTCTGATCAAGGACACATGTAATGTAAAGTGGAATTGGGTGTTGGCTACAGGAAGGGAGGGAGGGGAGGGAGGAATAGAATATAATTTTTGTAACCAAGGAATAATGTTTGAAATTGACCAAATAAAAATATTTTAAGAATTTAAAAAAACAATATGCTGAATTTATTGTATACAATAAGGGAGAAGTAAATTATAAGTGATATAAATTGGCAGCTTCATTAATCCTCTCCAATTGGTCATCTTGTTTGTTGTCATTTATTTTTCATTTATTTTTTTCTCAATTATATGTAAAGAAAAAAATTAACATTCTTTTAAACAATTTTGAGTTTCAAATCCCCTCCCTTCCCCCATCCCCATTAGGTAAATAATTTGATATGGATTCTACAAGTGTAATAATGCAAAAACTTCCATAATAGCCATGTTGCAAAAGAAAACATGCAAAAAAATAAAGTTTGAAATATATGATTCAATCTGCATTCAGACTCCATGTGGAGTTGTTTAGCATTTTTTTGTGATAACTCCTTTGGAATTGTCTTGAATCTTTATATTGCTATGAATAGCTAAGATATTAATAATTGATCTTCATATAATATTGCTGTTAGAGTGTATATTTCACTTTGTATGAGTTCACAAAAATCTCAAGTTTTCCCAAGTTCTTCTCCTCCCTCCCTCCCTCCCTCTTTCTTTCCCTCCCTCCCTCCCTCTCTCGCTCCTTCCCTCCCTTCTCCCTCCCTCCCCCCCCCCCCCTCTCTCTCTCCCTGGCAAAGTGAGTTAAATGATTTGCCAAGAGCCACATAGATAATAAGTATTTAAGGCCAGATTTGAACTTGGGAAGATGAATCTTCCTGAATTTAGGTCTAGCACTTTAACCACTGCATTAACTATCTGCCTCTTGACATTTCTTATAGCACAATAATATTCCATCACAGTTATATACCACAACTTGTTCAGTCATTTCCCAATTGATGGACATTCCCCTCAATTTCCATTTCTATGCCACCACAAAAAGAGTTGATATAAATATAGGACAAATAAATAAAGGGGAAATGTGAGCCTTTAAAAAATGATGGAAGAAATCACCAAAGTCATCATGTGCTCACTAAACCCAGGTTAGTTGAGATGTTAGAAGGCAACATTGTTAACTATCCTGGACAATATTTTTTTATATTATTTACTTTCATTAATTTCTAGCTTCTGAAGTGGATGGATGATAGAAGAAAGGAATTATAAACATTTCTCTCTAAACAGTTTGCCTCAAATCAAAAGGTTTTAGAACACTGGACAGTGATTAACCACAATGATCTCTGGAGGTATATATCTACTTCTGTCAGGGCAGGAACTTTTCAATTTGAAATTAGCTTGTCATTTTAAAAAGAGTGGTACCCCAAAGTGGCAGATGGAATCATCAAATTTAGCAAAGAGTTTGGAATGTAGAAACTACAATTTTATCTTCAATCCATAGAGGGAATTGAGGCACACACCTTACTGTAAAATAAAGTAATTTTAAAAAGCCTTTAGGGGTGACTTAAGTAGATAAAATGTAAGGAAAATGTAGAGAAAGATATGAGGAAAATATGTACACACACCCATATGCATCCATACCTCTATCTTTAACTTTTGGCTCTAGCTTTTGGGTAGGGGATGTCTCTCTCTTTTTGCCCTTTTCCAAGCTAGCAGATGTAACAGTAATGGGTGTCTGTCTTTCTTTGTGTCTATTTCTTTAATCTTTCTCATATAATTTTTTCTTCCTTAGTAGCCCATGTGAACTTATTTCAAAATAGGTGGACCCTAGGAAAAGTGCTGATGTGAAATATAATTTCACTCTATGCAGAAATGCAATAACTATTTTTAGAGCAATTGTGAAGATACTTCTAATTTTAGAAGACACATGTTAATGAGGTTTCTAGGAATTTCTCTAGAGAGATTTCCTTAATTTCTCAAGAGAGCTAAAGATTTCTCTAAAAGTGCATATGCTGGGGGCAACTAAATTGCTCAGTGGATTGAGAGCCAGGCCTAGAAATGAGAAAGGTCCCAGGTTCAAATCTGACCTCAGACACTTGCTAGCTATGTGACCCTGGGCAAGTCATTAAACCCTAATTACCTAACCCATACCGCTCCTCTGTCTTAGAAAAAAGACACAGTATTAATTTTAAGATCAAATGTAGGGGTTAAAAAAGTATATGTGCTATTAAAATGATGATTATGACAGTTATAAAGAAGCAAGTTTTACATTAATTGATGCAGAGTGTAGTAAGCAGAGACAAAAAACCTTACAATGTATGACTACAAAAATAAAAATAGCAGAAACAACCTGAAAACAATAAAAGTTAATGTTGCAGGGGGGCAGTTAGGTGGCTCAGTAGATAGTGAGGCCTGGAGGTTGGAGGTCCTGGGTTCAAACGTGGTTCAAGACATGTCCTATCTGTATGACCTTGGGACAGTCACTTAACTTCTCCCATTGCTTAGCCCTTGCCACTCTTCTGCCTTAGAACCAATACATAATAATGATTTTAAGGCAGAAGGTAAGAAGTTTTTTTTTTAAAGAGTTATTGTTGCAAAATTACAAAGAGTAAGAAAGGCTTCAAAATGAAAGATTTAATATACCCTTCCCTACCCCTCTCATCCACTGACCCTTTGAAGACATGCATATTTGTGTGTGGTCTACATTTTGTGGTCCATTGCACACATTTTCAAACTTTAAAATTGATTTTTCTTTAAAAATACTGTTTATGCGTAGGATCTTAGGGAAAGAGAGGAGAGATTCTGGGGTATATTTTGGTGATTTAACATCAAAATTATATTTTTTAAAGTATACTCACAACCCTGTATTCAATAAATATTCTCCTATTTCCCACCATTCTCAAGGTAAATTTTATGTGTTTTTATCAAGTAAGATTCAGCCTGTCATAATTTCTACTAGTCAAAAGTAAAAAATCCTGAAAGCTGCTTACTGACAATAGAAGTTAAACTAAGGCCCTGTTTCCTTCCTGGGGAAATATGAACACAGAATAGCTTAATTAGTTTTCTTGACAGATTTACTGATATTAAAATAGAACATCCCCTTCCATTCCCTAAATCTCAACCCCTTACTCTTCATGTGAGCATGTACATACATATATATACATACATACATACATATTACACACACACACACACACACACACCTTTTTGATTTTGAGAAAGTTGTGGGCACAATATACCTGGATTTTAGCATTTAGAGAAACAAAGTGATTGAATGTGGTTGGTCTTCAAATCTGAATGCCTAGGTTCAAATTGTAGCTCTGTCACTATTTGATTGTAGGAAGTAAAAATTTCTCTATGCCTCAGTCCTACATTATCTATAAAATACAGCAAATAAGATTTTATTAATTAACTTCAGGAGTTATTGTGTGGAAGTGTTTTCTACAATTTATAGTATTTTAGAGATGGGAGTGTGATAGATGCTGGCACTAGAGAAAAAGTGTCAGACTGAAGAGTATATGAAATTGATCACCTCGATGGGGGAGGGGTCCCAGGAGTGAATTTCCTGAGGAGAGAAGACTCTGGCTGGAGAGCAATGAGGGTCTCTTGGACTTGAGACTTTGAAGAGAGAAGGTGGGAAAAGATTTTCTCCTCAGGGTTACCCACTTTTCCTGATGGTGACTGGAAATCTATTCCCCCAACACTTTGCAATTGAAGGGACTTTCTGAAGAGAAACCTGAGCAGACTTTACCTCAGCTCCTTTAAGATAGTTGGCACCCCAGATTTAAATGAACCCTATTTATTAAAAAAAAGATAAAGGAAAGAGAGGGGAAGTTTTTGTATCCCCAAAGTGAAGCTTGTATCCTTTCAGTATGGAGAGGGGGAAAGGGAGGAGACCCCCCTTCCACAAAGTGGGGTTCAAGGGGAGACAGCAGATATAACGGGTTGGCTCAGAGAGAGGAGAGGGGGTTTGAAGATTTTCCCCCTTCTGCCTTCCCTCCTTAGCTAAAGCTGCTCTCCCCAATTCACTCTTGTCCCTCTTGTCCCCCCTCCACTACTTGAGACCAAAGGGTCTCCCCTTGATCTGTTCACTCACACTCAGCTTGGGAAACAGATAACTTTTAATGTCAACTCAATCAGGTAATACAAAAGGAAATAACAGGCAGGGAAGAATGGGAAAGGAAAGTGGGAAAGGGGGGTCCCTGTCTTTATTTAAAACCCCTTTCTTCTCTCCAAGAGTTCTGGGGAACTCAGGCCTTGGCAGCCTGAGCCCCCTGAGAAAAAGTCAGGTTGACTCACCCCTGGGAAACAGGAGCTGAGGTAAAGTCTGCTCAGGTTTCTCTTCAGAAAGTCCCTTCAATTGGGAAATGTTGGTGGTCGGGGGGGGGGGGGGGGGGAGGATTTCCAGTCACCAGCAGGAAAGTGGGTAACCCTCAGGAGAAAGTCTTTTTCCACCTTCTCTCTTCGAAGTCTCAAGACTGAGAGACCTTCACTGTTCTATCAGCCAGTCTTCTCTCCTCTAGAATTTTCACTCCTGGGACCCCTCCCCTGTCGAGGTGATCAATTTCATATACTCTTCAGGCTGACATTTTTTCTCTAGTGCCAGACTCTATCACAGGAGTGAGTTAATAGGGAATCACAAAATATCTATGAGTATAAGCTGAAGAGATACATAATTGTATAGTCAATACCGGTATGTGGGTTCAGAATTGGTTGACTCTGTTGGTAAGAAGATTGATTCCCCCAGGAAGTCTGACCTAGAGCTTTGTTCTTGGTCCTGTTCTGTTAATTATTTTTAATTATTGATTTGGTGAAAACATAAATGACATGTTTATTGAATTTGCAGATGAATCTAAGAAAACTAGTCAAGTTATCAGATGAAAAATTAGGTTCCCAAGTGATCTCAAAAAGTTGAGATATTGGGCTGAACTAACAAGATAAAATGAATAGGGCTAAACAAAAAAGTTCTGCATTTGAATTTAAGAAATTCAATAATGTAATTGAGAGTGGAAGACAGATACAACTAAAGAGCAGTTTTTATAAAAAAGATATAGTTATTACTATTGATTTCAAACTCAGTATGAGTCAAAAGTTGGATGGGGAAATCAAAAGTAACATGATCTTGGTCTATAATAATAGAAGTATAATCTCTTCAATAAGAAGTGTGATAGGTACATGGTACTCAAAATCACAGTCACAGGAGAAAGAGACTCCTAGTTATGGAATTTCTAGAATATTTTGCATCATTACCACATGTATATTCTATTTTCTAACCAAACTGATAACCCAACTCTGTTACCCAAATACTCCTGCACTTCTGCAATCACATCTTTGATCATAGATGTTCCCATTCCTAAAATGTCCTTATTAATTGATTGGTGGATTCCTACCTATAACTTAATAATAAGTCAAGGGCTACCCCTTCCATTGAAGCCTCCCTGATTGTTCCCTATCTATAATGACCTGCTTCTAAGACTTCATATTGTGATTTGTTTTCATCTAATAGTCCCATCACATCAGGTTGTTTTGTTCTGACAATCAATGAATCTACCATATTACTACTAATCTATAAGCTCTCTGAGGGCAGTGACAGTGATTTATCAAAATATTTTATCAACCCAGACCCTAGCACCAAAATTCTCAATAAATACTTATTAAATGTTTGATGAATTGAATGAAATGGAAGAGAACATACAAAACACATTTAGGTTACCTTATAGAGAACAGGAAAAAGAAATTGGTTAGATTACATTTGGGAAATTTCCCATTTCTTTCAATGACTCTAAGCTGTTTGAAATAAACTTTGATATAAAGGCATAAAGTTCTCATTAGTCCTATTAATGTATAAACACTGTATTTTACATTGATTTCTATGACTAAATGCTTATTTTATGAAGACTCTCATCAAATATTAAGCTCTTCAATTCAAGAAACACCTCTTTAATTTCTGTTGCAATTCCCTATGATACCAAGAAACAAAACAATTCTAGACATTCTTTACATTTCTTAAATTCCCACAATAACATGTACAAAGACATTGTGTTGAGTTAGCCAGCTAAGCTGAATTTTCACAATAAGATGGATGGGATTTTATTTTTAATAAGACTCAAGATTATTGGCTGATAGCTTGCAAATCCTACTCTTTTATATGGTCAAGAAAATTCATAAATTCTTGAAGAGATAGACGAAGTATGATTTCAGATGGGCAGGTCAATATTTTGTACTGGTGTCCATTAAATATTAAAAGAACTGGAAGAATATCCTTAAGTGACGGTAAATTCTCTGATGAGGGATCAATAGAAAGATACTGCCAAAAAAAGGTCAAGACAAGATGACATGGATGGATACGAGTATTGAATGCTACCATTATTGATTAATTATCTCTTTTTCCATAGCATTTATTCCAAATGTTTCTTCTCCCATCTGCCAATGTAACTCTTCTGAGGCAATAGAATTTTATGTTTCAAAGCCAAATAGCATAACCAGAAAAATATTGGTAAAAAGAAAAGATCTGTCAGTATTGAACAGCTTGAGTTCATTGAAAGAATTCATCAATTTTCCAAATATGATCCAACTTCTCTCATTCCTGCTCTTTTCTTTAAAAATGCCTCATTCAAACTCTATTAATAGTTCAGTACTAGCAAGATAACTTCTGAAGACCAACGTCTCTGTGAAATTTTTAAATTTATGTATGCTTATTGTACTGGTCCCATACATATGCACATGCATACACGCATGCACTCACACACACAATGTATGTGTCAGCTCAGTGAAAAAAGAAACAGGTCTTGAGATGGAAGAACTTGGGTTCAAATTTGGCCTCAGACACTTCTTTGCTGTGCAACTCTGGGCAAGTTACTTAACTCCAATTGCCTAGCCCTTTCCACTCTTCTCCCTTAGAACCAAAACTTATATCAATTCTAAGACGGGAGGTAAGAGTTTAAAAAATAATATTCATGCCTTCTAATACCTCTAAATAGGCTAGGATACAGGGGCAAACAACTATTATAGCCCATAATTATTATCTCTTGTTCATTAAATTATCTTTTTTTTTTAATTTGAATATACCAACACTTCTGGAATATATTTTCCCTAAATCTTTTAGCATCCCTAGCTTCCATCACTGTCTAGGAGATATGTCATTGACTCTGAGATTCCTTTTCTGACAACCTCTGAGATTAACATTATCTCTTTTTCTCCTCAAATAATAATGTATATTCTGACCTGTTTTATAATATATTCCTATTGAAGGGAAAATCTTCTTGAAATCAGAGACTCTTTATCTGTTTGTTTTTTCCCCCTAGAGTAATAGTAGGCCCTTAGCAAATGATTGTAGGAGCAGACTGAATCTCTTGTTGAAATCTTTCTCTAAGGTTTAGGTCAAGGTACCACCTTTTTAAAAGACTCCTCATTTCTCCTATTCCTAAAAGTAGGCATACCTTATCCCCCTTGCTTCTCTTGCTACAATGCTAAGTTGTTGTTGTTTTTTTTTTAGGTTAGAAACCATGTAGTTTTCCATTTTTTGAACCTCCATTACCTAGTGTTCTGCCTTGTACCACCCAGGCAGTTAACAAATTTAAATTGAATTTGTGTCTACCCAGTAATATTCCCTAAGTGATCAAATAAATGAGGGAATAATAGTTCAAAGGGCCACACCCAGAGGGAGGTCTGATAAAATGTTTAATGCCTAGAAATGAAGCTCAGTAAAGTATTAACAAATGGAAACTACAGAGTTGGGATAATTGCTTTGTATGCACTTAGGGAGAAAAAAATCAATCACTTTAAACAATTTCATAATCTGTTCATAAAGAAGAGAAACTAGAGTGTCTGCACGAACCCTAATGAAAATAGGAAAAGAACAAATGTTAGAGCGTAAGAAAGGTCTTATTCCCTCTGAGTGTCAGGTTCACCAAAAGGTTATAAAAACAATAATATATGTTCTTGATTTGTCATTTAGAAAGAGAAAGAGAGACAGAGACTGAAACTGAAAAAGAAGAGGGGATATGATAGAGGAGGGTAGAGGAGGGATAGAAGAGAAAGGGGGATGGAGAGAGAAAAGTTCTTCCTGTCAGTAAAAGGAAACAAAAATGTGTATAATTATAAAAAGTACATAATTTAAAAACAGAAACTGAGCATAACAGTCCCTAAACATTTATATTCTTTTCTAGGTCTATTTAATTAAATTTGTTTGCTCCTTTCCAGTGCCATTTTCTATGGCATTATTAGTCTGTACTGGATACATTGAAAGTCCATCAATCAGTCACCATTCAGCTACTGACCAGTGAGTCATGACTGTGTTTATATTGCTGTTCAAGACCTAATGGCTTGTTTATGTAACTGTTCTCATTAGGAGCTGGTAGCACATGCACACTGAAACAAAAGAATAAACACTGAACCTACTCATCACTTTACCAGACTTGACAAACACCATTTTGATGTGCTAGCAGCTCCTAATGAAGTCCTTAACCATTCATTAAAAACCAAACTATCAGGTTGAAAATCTGGACACACTCTACTAATGGGCTGAACTCATATACAAATAGCAGTGAAAAAAAAAGCTGACTAATATGGTGATACTCCAACTGAGGAGAGGGGAAACTCTTTTTCATCCACAGAATCATTGATTCAGAATGGGAAGGAATCTTGGAGGTCACCAAAACCCAACCCTACTTGAATTTTGGTCCAAGTATATGAAACCTACAAAAGCAGAAAGTGAGGGATAAGGTAACTACAATCTTCTTGCATTTGAAGGCTGGTTAGGAGAAAGAGATTATGCTTCTTCTACTTGATTCCTGATGGCAGAAGTAGGGACAGTGGAGAAAAGGTCCAGAGAAACAGGCTTGAGCTAGATGCCAGAAGTCACTTACTAACAATTAGAGCTGGAAAAAAATGGAATGGGGTACATTGAATGGTAGCACTTTCTTAATTACTGAGTGCCCCATTACTCGAAATTTTATACATTTGTCTTCATTCCTCTCTAGGCTCCACTCCAAACATTGGCATGCAAAAGAAGCCTCCTTACTTTGGAAACTCAGTTCATCTTTGCTATCCTCACACTGGAAGTACTTTATGCTCCTGGGGCTCCTTCCTCTGATTGGTGGGTTTCTTCCTGAATCTCTATTTTAGGAGAAATTTCCAGGGCACATGTCTTTGCTGCTCTTTAGGTACCATTCCTGATTCGCCAGACTTTCTCTACTCTTTACTCACATACAGATACCTCACTCTTCACTTCAGCTTCTTTTATGTTGTCTACCATATTAGAATGTAAGCTCTTGGAGCAGCCATCTTTTTGTCTCCATGTATTTGCTATTTTCAATGCTGAGCATAGTTCCTGGCACATAGTAAGTGCTCCATAAATGCTTACTGATTTATTATTGACTACCCTGAATTCCTTTTTCGGTATTTGGATGGCATACCTCTGAAGTCCTTTCCAGTTCAAGATTCTCAGATTCATATATAGGGTGAATCCTCAAACATAGAAGAAGATTTTTTTCTTATTCTTCATTCTGATTCCTAAAGCCTAGATCAACACCCAGTTTTCCAGACATTAATGCTTTCATTCACTTGAAAGGTAAATAATTCTTTGTCAATTTATTTGGTACTGAACAATGAGAGAGCCTGGTATCTGAACTTTGATGGCATGGACACATTTCTCTTACCAATACATATTATTTTTCAGAGTTTAGTTCATGCCCTGAACAATTACATTCTTCCTTTCCCATCATTGATGCTCAAATTATGGGGCTCTACTCTAGAATCTAACAATAGGGTCTCTTTGCTAATCTCTAATTTCAGATGAGAGCAGTTTGAGTTTATGAACCAGAGAAGCCATCTCCTGCAATGATTTCTACTGTGGTCTTCTCTCCATTTGCCACTTCATTTCCCTTATTAAACGCTTGTAGGATTTTCTGCAGCTGTCACCTGAGGAAGATCATAGTACTCAAATATGGAAGAAAGAATTGTGATTTTTGTGAATATGCTAGATCTTTAGGCATTTTCCCTGAAAACTGAAGGGGAGAATAGTAACCTTCTTAGATAAACAATTTCATGGATGGAAAAATTAATTACAGGTAATCAACTTCATCATCTTCACTCTCATAATCATGGACACATATAGTTTACAGAGTTCTTTCCTCACAACAAATCTTTGTGGTAGGTAATAGAAGCACTATTGTTCCCATTTTGTAGATAAAGGAACTGAGGCACATAGAAGTAAGGTGACTTTCCCAAGGTTATATAGATAATGGAACAATCAGGAATAGAATTGTGTACCAACATCTAGGACAGCACAAACTTGCTGAAGGAGGCAGGTCAGAGAAAGAGAATCATAGGCCTGGGAATGATGTTGGTACATGATTAGATCTAATACACTATCTCCTTACAGGATGATACCCTAATTTTATTCAAAGGATGAATAATTAACCTATTCTACCTGAATAGGTTAGGAAATTTAAGAGATTAGACAACTCCACTTGGTAAGTCTACTTCAGGGTCAGCATCCTATCTTCCCGAGACAGCTTGTTATAATGGAGAATGTTGCATTTGGAATTAGAATTAGAATTCTAAATTAGAATCTTGAAATTTTTCTGATAGGTAATTCAATTCACCTGAGCCTCAGTTTCCTCATTTTAAAAAACTGAAATAATTATACATACCTCACAGGTTTGTTGCAAGGAAAGTAATTTACAAATTTTCAAGGTCAGTGCCAATTCAAGGAGTTGTGGCTGTTGTTGCTATTATTATCTATTCAGTGGGAATGAAAAGTGGCAAATGATTACCTTTCCCACTTAAATCATTTCTGTATTGAAGGTAATTTAAAGTTAACCCTCAATAAATTCTTTTATAATTTTAATAATCTCTGTTTAATTATTGAAAAATGATGTCTATGTCAATTTTACCTGTGACTTGCCAATTTATAAGCTCTCTTACTTTACCCAGAGACTATCAGCCCAACCTGGAGACTAGTTCACTGCCAAATTATTCCAAATATGTATTATAATCAGTGCCTTTGTTGTATATGAATGTCACAAAGCTTGGAGGCATAGCTAACATGTTAGATGACAATTATGATCTGAAAATATTTTGACAAACTAGAACACTGATTTAATCTAATAAAGTTTAATCCAGTAAGGATAAATATAAAATGTAAATTCCTATCAGTTAAACAAATATGGATTGTTTGATCTGGAGTAAAAGGGCAAAGTGGAAGGAGATGATAAATGTCTTAAAGTACTTAAAGGGCTGGCATATGGAAAAGAGACTAGATATTTTTCTGCCTGGTCCCACAGAGAAGAACTAGGAGACAGGAGTAAAAATAGCAAGTTTTAGGTTCAATATTAAGAAGAAAAACCTTTATTTTCTATTTATTTATCTATTTATATTGTTTTTCCCAATAGAATATAAAATCCTTTAGGGTGAGTTCCATTTTATTTTTGCTTTTGTATTTTTAACATCTAGAAAAGTATTTGACATATAGTAGGCATTTAACAAGTGGGTTCTGGATGAATTTTTTAAGAGAAGGTTCTTATTCAGGCAAAGTAGGGACCAGATAGCTTTTGGGATTATGTCATTTATCTCATATTTCCACACTACAGAATCAGTTTGAAGACTTCTTGTTATGGAGAATTTACTACTTAATTTCATTTCAGGATACCTCATGGTTTCCTTGGAATCCTTCAAAGCTCAACAGAAAGAAATCCCACCTTCTGCAAAGAGCTTTTCTTGATCCCCTCAAGATTATCTCCCTCAAATTTCTCCCTCCCTGAAATCATCTCCAATTTAATCTCTATGTATTTTATTTGTATGATACCTCTTCCATAAAACTGTGAGCTCTTTGAGATAAGTTATTGATTCTGCCTTTCTTTGTGTCTCCATTTAAAACAGTGTCTGGCACTTAGTAGGTACTTAATAAATGCTTTATGACTATATTTATGTTGAACTAAAACCTGCCTCTCATAATTTCCACATACTGGTCTTAGTTCTGTTCTTAGTGTTCAAGAAAAATAATTCTCATTCATTTTTTTCATGACAACCTTTCAAATACTATATTTAAAAAAAGATCCCTCAAGTCTTATCTTCTCTCTGATGAATATCCTTAGATAATTCAATCTTTCTGTATGGTATGGTATCAATTCTCCCCATGTTTCAGGTCACTTCCCCAGACAAGTTCCAAATTGTCATTGACCCTTCTAAAATGTGGTACTCAGAAAAGGATGCTGCAGTGGTGGCTTGAGCAGGGCAGAGTCCCCTCTGTAGACACTATACTTCTATTCATGCAGATAGAAATCATCAAATTCATATTCTTGCCTTCCACAGCATAAGGCTAAATGAAAGAAAGCTTGCAGTCTATCTAAAGTCTTTTTCAAACCTATTGAATTCTGGTTATAGGCACTCAATAATCACCTAAGTTTAGTGCATTCATTAAAATCTATGTTATACTTGTTACTTCTTTTCTTTCATCTAGATTATAAACTACTAGAAGGTAAAAATTATGATATTTTGCTCTGTATCCCACAGCATTTGAGCAGGTTAAGAAAGTACCCATGAAGTGACTGGTTATCTTGGCCCACAGTGCTAAGTAACCTTTTGGTATTCAATAGCTTCTCCAATTCAAAAAACATTTATTAGCTACCTTCTATGTGTCAGGAAACCATTCTTGATCTGGAGAGTTTTACCTAACCTCATTCAACATCATCTATTTCAGTCTCAGAAAGGCATGTGAAATGATTGTGAACTGCAATAATTAAACATATTCTGATTCTTTTGGATCTAAGCTTTTTCCTACCTTAGGCACAGTTTTTATATTGTCTAAGGTGATTTTAAGTAGAATTTCTCTTTCTAATTCTTACTGCTGAGGTGTGTTGGAAATATATATAGAAATGCTGATGACTTATGTGGGTTTATTTTATATCCTGCAACTTTGCTAAAGTTGTTGATTATTTCCACTAGCTTTTTAGTTGATTCTCTAGGATTCTTTAAGTAGACCACCATATCATTTGCAAAGACTGATAGCTTATCTCTTCACTGCCTATTTTAATACCTTCAATTTCTTTTTCTTCTCTAATTGCTATATAGCTAGTGTTTCTAGTACAATGTTAAATAATAGAGGTGATAATGGGCAACTTTGTTTCACTCCTGATTTTATTGGGAATGCATCTAGTTTATCTCCATTGCAGATGATTGTTACTGATGATTTTAGATACATACTGTTTATTATTTTAAGGAAAAGCCCTTCTATTCCTATATTTTCTACTGTTTTTAATAGGAATGAGTGTTGTATTTGGTTAAAGGCTTCCTCTGCATCTATTGAGATAATTGTAATTTTTGTTGGTTTGTTTGTTGATATGGTCAATTATGTGGATGGTTTCCCTAATATTGAACAATCCTTGCATCCCTGGTATAAATACCACCTGATCATAATGAATGACCCTCATGATTACTTGCTGGAGTCTTTCTGCTAGTTTCTATAGTTTTCTTTCTCTCTTTTTGACCTGTGTGTCTTTGAATCAGAATCATATTTGTGTCATAAAAGGAATTTGGTAGAACTCCTTCTTTGCTTATTATGCCAAATACTTTATATAATATTGTGATTAGTTGTTCTTTGAACGTTTGATAAAATTCACTTGTGAATCCATCAGGTCCTGGGGATTTTTACTTAGGGCTTTGATGGCTTGTTCAATTTCTTTTTCTGATATGGGATTATTTAAGAATTCTATTTCTTCTTCTGTTAATCTAGGCAATTTATATTTTTGTAAATATTCATTTATATCACCTAGATTGCCATATTTATTGCCATATAATTGGGCAAAATAGTTTTTAATGAATGCCTTAATTTCCTCTTCATTAGAGGTGAAGTCTCCCTTTTCATCTTTGATACTGTTAATTTGGTTTTCTTCTTTCCTTTTTTTTATTAGATTGACCAGTACTTTGTCTAGTTTGTTTTTTTTCTCAAAATACCAGCTTTGTGTTATTTATTAATTCAATGGTTCATTCACTTTCAATTTTATTAATTTCTCCTTTAATTTTTAGGATCTGTAATTTGGTTTTCAAGTGGGGATTTTTAATTTGTTCCCTTTCAAATTTTTTGATTTTCATGCCTAATTCATTGACTTCTGCTCTCCCTAATTTGTTAATATATAAATTCAAGGATATAAAATTTACCCTGAGTACTGTTTTGACTGCATCCCATAGATTTTGAAAGGATGTCTCATTGTCATTTTCTTCAATGAAATTATTAATTGTTTCTATGATTTGTTTTTTAACTAATCAGTTTTGGAGAATTATATTATTTAATTTTCAATTAATTTTTGATTTGTATCTCTATGTACCCTTACTAATTATTTTTATTGCATTATAATCTGGAAATGTTGCATTCATTATTTCTGCTTTTTGCACTTGTTTGCCATGTTTTTATGCCCTAGTACATGGTCAATCTTTGTGAATGTACCATGTGCTGCTGAAAAGGTGGTATATTCCTTTTTTTCCCTATTTATTTTTCTCCATATATTTATTAACTCTAATTTTTCCAAGATTTCATTCACATCTCTTACCTCTTTCTTTTTTTTGGGGGGGGGGGCAGGGTTTATTTACCTAGATTTGATAGAGGACAGTTCAGGTCTCCCACTAGTACCGTTTTACTATCTATTTCCTCCATCATCTCTAGTAGTTTCTCCTTTAAATAGTTTGATGCAATACCATTTGGTGAATATATGTTGAGAACTAATATTTCCTTATTGTCTTTACTGCCTTTTATCAAGATATAATTACCTTCACTATCTCTTTTAATCAGATCTATTTTTACTTCGGTTTTGTCAGATATCATGATTGCAACTCCTGCCTTCTTTTTCTTAGTTGAGGCCCAATAAATTTTGTTCCAACATTTAATTCTAACCCTGTGATTGTCTACCCATTGAATGTGTGTTTCTTATAGACAACATATGGTAGCATTTTGGTTTTTAATCCGCTCTGCTATTTGCTTTTGTTTTATAGGTGAATTCTTTCCATTCACATTCAAAGTTTTGATTGCCACTTGTGTATTACTCAACATCTTGATATCCTCTTCTAGTTTTGCCATTTCTTCTTTGGCTACACCCTTTTAAACCAGTGGTTTGCTTTTAATCCATCCCCTTAAACTCCACCTTTATTATACTTCCCTTTCTGTCCCATCCCCTTTTGATCCCCTGTTGTTATTATTATTTTGGGGGTCTATTAAATTCCTCCTCCCTCTCTTTCCCTCCATTTTCATACTCCCCACACTACTTCCCCCTTGGTTTTTCCCTTCTCACTTTCCCTCTAGGGTATGATAGAATTCGATACTCCAATGGATCTAGATGCTCTTCTCTCTCAGAAATGATTTTATTGAGAGTAAGGTTTAAATATTACCTATTAGCACTCTCTTCCTCTCCTTATTATAATAGTATTCTTTCCCTCCCCTTCCCATGTGCATCTTTGTGTGATATAGATTATCCTATTTATCTTATTTCTTTACATTTCTCTTGGTGCCATCTTCTATTCCCCCCTCCCTTTTCTTTTTCTTTTTGCATATCATCTTATGTCACTTATTATCCCAATCTCTTCCTGTGAATGATTCTTCTGATTACTATAATAGTAGATATAATTTTTGAGAGTTATAAGTGACATTTCCCCACATATTAATATAAACAATTTGATCTTATTGAAGCCTTTAAAAAATAAAATTTAAGTAAATTTTTTTCCCTTTCTCTTCTCTTTCTCATTTTTACCTTTTCATGTTTCTCTTGATTTTTGTGTTTTGATATCAAACTTTCTACTTATTCTGGTCTTTTCTTCATAAATACTTGGAAATCTTCTGTTTTGTTGAATGCCCATACTTTCCTTTGGAAGTATATAGTCAGTTTTGATGGGCAGTTGATCCTTGGTTAGAGACCCAATTCTCTTGCCTTTCTGAACATTATATTCCAATCCTTGTGGTCCTGTAGTGTGGAAGCTGCCAGATCTTGTATAATCCTGATTGGTGTTCCTTGATATCTGAATTTTCTCTTTTTGGTTTCTTGTAAAATGTTCTCCTTAGTTGGAAGCTCTTGAATTTGATAATTACCCTGGTCTTTTGAGGATTTAGTATAGAGGGTGTTCTATGAAGTCTTTTAATATCTAATTTGCTCCCTTGTTCAAGAACATCAGGGCAGTTATCTTGGATAATTTATTGTAGTATGATGTCAAGATTTCTGTTTATTTCTGGGTTTTCAGGTAGACCAATGATTCTCAAATTGTTTCTTCGAGTTTTCCTGATCTATTATCTTGTCAGTGAGATATTTTATGTTTTTTTCTATTGTCAGTCTTTTGATTTTGCTTTATTAATTGCAAAAATTAAAATATATCTTTAATAATAAAATATTATAGCTTATGAGGTTTATTAAGGATCATTAGAAATCATAGAATAAATAGGATATAAAATAAAAGCCATGAGTCCATGGCTGATTAGCCCATTTAAACCCCCATGCTTAGCTTACCACCATACTTGCTGCATCATTGCAAAAGTAGAGAGTGTGGAAGGCATTACTACCAGTTAGATACCAAAAAACAGATTTTGCCAATGTGGAAATGCAGGAGAGATTATAGGGAATTCTGGGAAATGCCAAGGACTTCTGGGGAATGAAGTCTAGGGTTCAATATCTCCATTTATACATAATTCTTTCTGTTTTGCAAAATCATTGGCTTCCAATTGCCTAATTCTGATCTTTAAGGACTGGTTTTCCACTATAATCTTTTGATTTCCCTTTTTGGTTTAGTCTATCCTGCTTTTCGTGGCCTCCAGCTATTTCTCCAATTGGGAGTTCCTGTGCTTTACAATGTTATTTTCTTTTAGAATTATTTTCCACTTTTCGTGCCATAATCCTTCCATCTTTTTGATAAGCTCTGACTTAAATTCTTCAAGATCTTGTGGGCAATTTCCATTTGGGGGGAAAGGTTTGAGAGCATTTATTTGTATGCCCTCTTCTGCTATTTCTTCTGTAGTCTGGACTGATTTTTCTTCCATATAAATTATCCAGGTTCAATGCCTTCTTCTTGTTTTTCTTGGTGTTGGAAAGTTGTTTTTCCTGGGTGTTGTTTGCCGTCACTATGGTGGTTTTTCCTTACCAGTCAGAAGTCTGAGTGAGGAGGGCAGGCTCTCTGTGTATGGAGCTAAGGAACATGGTTTTTGCCTGAGGCCACCTCGTGAGTCTCTGTACCTTCTACTATTTACTGCCCTTCTCTGCTCTATCTCCTCATGGGTGCCCAAGGTCTGAGCTCTTTATCCTCTCGGGGTCTCATGTCTGGCTGATATCAAGGGTAAGTCTTTGGCAGTCTTAGCTGCCAAGGACCTAGAGGTACCCCTCACTCACTCTAGAGGTTCCCCTTGTTCACTCACTGATCCTGGCACACTGGCTCTGAATCTGGCCCCATAGGTTGGGTGGGGAAGGGTTTATCAGCTAGAGTTTTAGTGGAAGCTATTTCAACCCCTTATAGTGTGTAAATGCCCAAATCCCATGTACCTGCAATGCTGTGTCCTACTGTAGAGTCCCTTCATTCATAAGAATTTGTTTTTTTTTTGGCCTTTTGAGGTAGTCTATATCAGTAGGTGGTGAGGAGAGGAAGAGTCCTAGGTCTACACTGCCACCATGTTTACCTGAAACTATTCACATTTTTAAAGAAATGACTCCAAGGAAAAGGAAAACTTTTAAATATTAGTTGATAAGGTCTCTTTTTTTGGGAAAAGGGAAAAGAGTGGAGATGTCCTAGAGTTCTTCTAATAATAAATACTACATAATAATAATAGCTAAAATTTATATTGAGCTTACTAGGTGTCAGACACTGACAATAATCCCGTGAAGTAGGAGTTCATATTATCCCCCTTTTGCTGATGATGAAATTGAGGAAAATAAAGGTTAAGTAAGTTGTCTATGGTAAGCATCTGAGGGAGAATTTGAATTCAGGTCTTTCCTGATTTCAAGTCCAGCATGCTACCTCTGAAAATCAAGCTAAATTGTCTTATTTCACCTCTCTAATTTAAGAAAACATATTTACCCAATTTCATAAATATATGTGAAAATTGCAATGCTCTCATTCCTTGAGTTCATGTTTAAGACCTGTTCTGAATAAAAAAACATGTGGTAGATAGAAAACAGTATTAGAATTATAGACAAAGGGGTCAGGTCAGAATTCTTCCTCTTTCCTTTAATACTTGAATAAAATTGGGGGCAGTTAGATGTCTCAGTGGATTGAGAGTCAGGCCTAGAGATGGGAGGTCTTAGGTTCAAATATGGCCTCAGCCACTTCCTAGCTGGAAAAGTCACTTCACCCCCATTGTCTAGCTTTTACTATTCTTCTGCCTTGGAAGCAAGGCACAGTATTGATTCTAAGACAGAAGGTAAAGATTTAAAAAATAGTTGTATGAAATTGGGCAATTCACTTAAACCTCTTTGGAAAAATCACACAAAAAGTAATTCAGGAAGCAATGATAAGAACCCATACCTCTGGATTCGTAGGACAATGGTTTTTCTATTCTGCCATGTCTTAGAGAGTCTAAGTTTCAGAAAACAGTGTTAGAAATGGAACATAACATGTAATATACATTAACGCAAATTGCCTCAGTCATGATGGTTTTCAAAAAATTCATAAGGAAGAAAAATATATGGCATACCATGGTTCTGGTTATCATTGTGCTCCTGACCAGTAATAAAAAGAAAGATTACTAGAAAACATACTAAATAAGGACTTAGGAAACATTGGTTTTAATCCATGCCTTTCCACCTTGCAGTATGACACTGAATATGTCACTTCTGCTCTCTGGGTCTCAGAATGTTCACTTATGAGATGAAGAGATTGAAAATTGATTCCTGAAACTTTGTTGTTATTGTTCAATTGTTTTCAGTCATGTCTAATTCTTTGTGACCTCATTTGAGGTTTTCTAGGCAAAGATATTGGAGTGGTTTGACATTTCCTTCTCCAACTCATTTTGCAGATGAGGAAACAGGGGCAAAAAGGGTCAAATGATTTGTCCAAGATCATAGTTAGCAAATGTCTGCAGTTGGATTTGAACTCAGATCTGTCTGACTCTAGACTCTAGATGCACCAACCACTGTGGCATCTACCTTCTCTCTGTCAAAGTTAAGTAGTTTATAATTTTCTGATTAGAAAGAAGTCTTCTGGCTACGCATTTAACATAATTTTATATTTAGTTTATATGGTAGTATTCACCGATATATACCTAAAATGAGAAAAGTGAATAAGCTTTTATTCTACTTAGCCTGAACCAGGACACAGCAAGCAGTCAATAATTCATGCTCTAATTTACCATCTCTGCAAAGCAAGCATTTTTAGTGGGTCAGATAGCTTATTAATTAATTTACTACAAATTAGAGACTGAACTGGAATTATCAGCAATCTACAAACAGTGAAGAAGGGGGGAGGAGAAGGAGACTTTAGTAAGGTTTCTATTGTCACTAAGGCCACAAGAGGTTAAATGTTTTAGCACACTTAGTCCTAGTGTCTGTGTCCTAAACACAAGGCCAACATGAATCACAAATAGCCATATGGGGACAGATGCAATTAATAGAACTACCTTTCTTCTGTCTTGTTATCATCATCTACTGAAATGATCTGATTTTTACCAAAATTTCCAAGATGATTTATTTATGTTATTTTATTTTTAAAATCCTTATTTTTTGTTTTAGTAACAAATCTAAGACAGAAGGGCTAAGGCTAGGGAAAGGAGGTAACAGAGCTAGGAAGTCTCTGAGGCCAGATTTGAGCTCCACTGCTCCCACCTCCATCAAGGTGATTTAAACACATCCTTAGTTTGCTGCCTTTTACATGTGGGTAGTGTTTCTCTATCCTCACTCTTCTGCCCATTTTTAGTATGTGTTGCCACCCTTACCCAAAGCAGAGGGAACTAGGCTTTGGACGGGAAAAGGGAAAATGCTGGGCAGGGTTACCCTTGTCCAAGGTTCTTGATACTCTGGCTCTGACATTTTGCTCTGTGACATTGGGCAAGTCAACTCTCATCTCAGAGCCTCAGTTTCCCTATTTGTAAATGAGAAAGTTGAATAAGATGCTTGTAAGGTCCATTCAGGCTTGAACAATCCTATGATATAATCCTATGATAATGGAGTATTGAGTGAGAGATCAGTAGGATGATCTGTGATTATGTGAAAATTTTATCTTTCAGACTACATTAAAGACTTGGAAATATTTACTGTTTCTTATTTCTGGTCTTGCTTCTCTCCATAACTCTTAACTGAATGGTTAGTAAGACTCTGAAGTTTAAGAGTCAAACATGAGTTTAGAGAAAGGCCAGTCTGACACCAATCCTCACCACAGACTGAAATTATACAATAATAGGGTTAACAACTTAGGACTACCCTTTGCTTCTGCCAAGCTCCACACATACAGACCACTGGAGTCCCACTATGTAGAATCTCACTATGTATAGGTAGAGACAAAACACATCTTGATTAGCTCAATGCCCAAGAGTAGGCCATAAATACACAAGGAAGAGAAGGGACAGCCACTAGACTCAGGATTACTTAGAGAGGTAGATCTGTCAAATATACAATAATTTGATACTTTTTGATAATCACTGCTCCAAAGAAAACCCTTCTGCTATGTTAAAGAAAAATTTATGGAAACATAAGCTAAAAGAATGTAGGGGAATTTCTAGGTATTTATTCCACAGAGCTCAAAGACAGAAAGGTTCTCTCTCTCTCTCTCTCTCTCTCTCTCTCTCTCTCTCTCTCTCTCTCTCTCTCTCTCTCTCTCTCTCTCTCTCTCTCTCTCCTTCCATATTTATGCATGCATAGCAGCATCTACATTTTTATTTTTCTTTATTTTAGCTTTACTTTTTTTCTTTTTGTTATAACAAAGAAAGGAAAACAAAGTGCATTGGAGAACATCGAAGAATGTTTTTTTTGGGTGTGAATGGGATGAATGAAATTTTAAAGTGTTGAATGAAATGATAAATTCAGGGAAGGCTAGTGAGGCTCATATTAGTTGATACAGGGTAAAATAAGTAGAACAAGGAGGAAACATATTCAAGGACTAAAAACAGTAAAATCAAAGGATGCTTAAAGCAATTAAAATCCAAAGTAATTGTAAATATCAGTTCTGATTCTAGAGAACAGAGAAAAAACACACTTTTTTATCTTTATAGAAAAATAGAGGAGCAATGGGGGGATAAAGTTGCCTAAACAGTTGAATGCAGTGTCTGTAATAGTTGTTTTTGTTTAGTTGTTTTTTCTGGTTGCAAAGCAACATTCAATCATGGGGCAAGCAGAGAATGTGGGGATGGAGAAGGGTGACTGAATCTGGAAATAACTTGGATCTAAAAACCAGACACATCCATAATTTTCTTGGTTGTTGTTTTAAGATGCAGTAGTATTTTGCTGACCTAGACAGAAGTGACCAAAAAAGACTCATTCTAGGACTGGGAGAGGGTAGTTCATCGTGACTTCACTGAAATAGTCAAAGACATATTGCCGGAGAAGATTGTTTACAAGTTACTGGCTCCAAATTGGAGCTCATAGAGTGATGTGCCAGATAAGATCAGAACTATGGAGAGCTCCTCATGGGGTCAGTTACCTCCTGTGATCAAAGATAAGTCAAAGTTAAAAGATTTATTATTTGATCGTCATGATAGATATTTTTATATCATTTCTTCACCAAAGAAATTCTAGTAATCCTTAATGTAAATATAGATATTTGAGAAGTGATAAATACATCTGAAAAAAGAAAAGGAGCTCAGAACTTTGTGAAGTGCCAATCAACTGAGATGGGAAGACATTTCCAATGGAACCTTGGGAAAAAGCAGTTAAGAAGCTTCAACTGGCTGAGAGAGGGATTCCTTCTCTGGCTGTTTGACCAGAAGGTGGAAGATAAACTACTCTCTAGCCATTGCCTTATCCATAAGACTGTGAGCTGAAAAGACATTTGGGTTTTAGCCCAGAAGAAACCGGTCAGCATTGCTGTTAATATCTTCCCTTAGGGAAAGATAATTTTGTTTCCTGAATTTGAATATATCTTGAAATCTTCATTCAACAAGATAACTTAGAAAATTTAGGGAAACCTGATTTTCCTCTTCCCCCCCCCTTACTTCCTCTATCTTAAAGAATAAAAGACCTTTTAGTTGAAGGATTGATTGTGGGAGTTGGTAATTAGGGGAAATCTTTAATTTACCATCTGTAAGAAGAACATTTCCAAGACAATTGAGAGGGAACAGGAAGTATTATAAGGGAGGGACTCAAACTCAGTCTTTTCCTTGACTTGCTTCCTGGTGTTACATCTCTGATATTTCCCCATTACCATAATTCCCTCAATAAAATTATCTACTACATTAACATGGCATAATATAAATATAGAGTTTTATCATTAACCTAGGTACTGGACTTGTAGGAATATGGTTAAACTATAGGATTAAAAGCTGTAAATGAATGCAAAGATCAGTCCAATTCCTTGAAATAAACTTAGGCTCAGAGAGTTTGCATGACTTACATAAGGTCACATAAGCATTCAAGAGCAGAGATAGTTTCTGGTTTTGCCATACTTACCATGGTGTGATTTTAGGAAAACAACTTTCCTTCTTTGGCTTCATTTTCTTTCTCTCAGAGATGAGAGGTATGAAGTATTTGTTTGATGGTGTTTTAAATAACTCAGAAAGCCTATAGATTTTTTTCATGGAGGCAGTGTTTCAGTAGAAAGAGCAGTTAGGGCATTCAAACTAAAATATAGTTTTCTTTTAATTTTTCTTTCTTTTTAAAAATATAGCTATTATAAGCACATGATTTTACATATATAATTGATATCATAATGCCTTCTCATCAGGCGGGGCAAGAATGGGAGGGAGAGAATCTGGAACAAAAAATTTAAAAAGAATGTTAAAATAAATAAATAAATGTAAGATCTTTTTTTAAATGAAAGAGTACTCAGGGTCCAGAAAGACCTAGATGCAGGTTCCAAATTAACTACTGAGCCTTAGCTCTAAAACAGAGATGCATAATACTTGTATTACATTACTTGCTTTTTCTCTGTATATATATATAAGTATGTGAATATTTGAATGATAGGAATAACACTCATTCTACATCACAGGATGATTGTAGGGAAAGGTTTTTTGTAAACTTAAATGTTAAAGACTATAAGCTTTTATATTTTCTTAACAGGATAAAGGCATTTGAGACATGGTAAGGGCAGTGTTTCTGCATTTGCTTCTTTTGTTTTGGTTGTAGTTATTTTATCATTGTTATTATTCATGGTACTGATGATTACATTCAATAAACATTCACTGGCTATCTACTATGAGTAAAGCACTATAATAAGAACCATGGCCCATATAAAGATAACATGAAACCTGCCCTCATAGAAAACTATTAAAAAATAATTGTCATCCAAAGTCACTCTCAGTGAGGTCTATTAATATGAGAGAGAACAAGTATTATTTATGAAAACATTGGCGAAGGCAGTATCTGCTGTCATTGAACTGAGTGATTTCCCTATGAAAAACCATGCAAAGAAGAAATAATGATTACATGTTCACATTCAAAGACCCCCAAGCTGAAAGATATTGAGTTATCTGAACCCACCACTAGAACAGTTGGTATGAGCAGTTTAGTTTTCATCACTAAAAGACTCTCATTACTGAATTTGCCACCCTACATTTTAAGGATGTCATTCAGAAAAAGATTAGGGCAAACCAACTTTGAGGTTTGAAGATTTAAGATGCACTCTTAAAGTGACAGAAAAAGTCAAGATATTTATCCAAATTTCCTGAGCCAGTTAAAACTTCAAAATTATCTTGTGGTCCTTCTGAAAATAGGCATTTCTCCTGAGATTTCTGAACAGGCTCTTTCTGTATAGCATAGAAATACTGCTGATGTTGATTCAACAGTTTTAGTAACATCCCTTGTTCCTAGATAAAAAGAAGTACAGACTGGAGAAATGAGCTTTAATGTCATTATATTTGACATCCAGCTGTCAACCCACCAGGCAAACACTTCATAACTATGTAGGTCTAAGGATGCTCTTTTGTTTCTGTAAATAAAGATACAATTTGTGTCAGTGTTCAGATATTTCAGTTATTAAAAAAACTGAGATAATAATTGAGTTCTAAATTAGGATATGATTCAAGAGGTTTTAATTTTTTCAAGACCATTGTGACTCAAAACATATATATCTCCAAAATTTATTTGGTCAAACATAATGACAGTAGAACAATATCAACCAAACTTTTGAGTTAATGGCTGCTTAGGGAAAGTAGTAGAAACAAAAAGGGAGTCATCAGATCAATACTCTAGTGTTACAATATAATTCTTGACTGTTTGTTTCTAAAAACTGGCTGTCTGTTGGATAAAAATCATGAATTGTCTTTCTCTCAGCAAGCTCCATAACAAAGCATTACCTTTTTGTCAGAAAACTTAATGTTTACCTATTTGCCAATACTGCAAATAACAAATGAATAACACAATTAGAGAATCTGTGTTCAAATCCCATGTCTGTGCTTTACAATTTAAGTGACCACAGGAAAGTCACTTATCCTTGGGAGGGCTCCATTTCCATATATATAAATGAGGAGGCTAGACTAGAAACTAGAAAACCTCTAACTTCCCTTCAACCGCTAAATCTATAATTCTATTACTTCTAAATGTTTTCTATCTCTATTCTTGCCATCTATATGTAAGGTGCTTTAGATTGATTATTCTTCACAAGATTGTAAGTTCCTTAATGGCTGTTTGCCTGTTTTGTTGTTGTTGTTTTTGTTTTTGGTCCTCAGTTCTTAATATACTGCCTGACACAGGATTGACACTTAATAAATCTTTGTTTACTGATTAACCTCTTATGTATTTGAAAAAAAATATTTCTAGAAAAAAGTATATAAAATTATTCCTAGGAAAAAAAATTATAGTTCTAGAAAAAAATGAGAAGACCTAAGAGAAAGCATCCCTTGGAGGAAAAACAAATTGTTGAAAGCAAAGATCAGACATCATTTCACAGAAGCTAATTTACAAATTGCTATTATGATGATTTTTAAAAGATGAGCTGGGGCATCCTGATAGCTATAGAGTTTTGGTAATTATTGGAAATAGATATTGCTTATTTCTTTCTTGTCTTGACCTTAAGAAAGATGTGAATTGCACACCAACCTTAATATGAGTGGGTGGGTGTTCAGAATTGATATTGCCTTCTGTTGGTTGAACAGTGTTAAACCTATCTGAAAGTAGCTAAGTTGATAATTCGTGGAAAAGCAGATAAATCTAGACAAGCTTAGAGACTCTATTGTTTTCCCGTTCCCCTTCCTGATAGATGGAAGATGAACTGATTGGAGGAAATAATTTTCTGCTGGAAGTTGACTGGAGGAAGAAAAATCCTCTATTATTTTACAAGGCTGATTGGGGAAGGAGAGATTTGTCTGCCTTTTTACCATTTTCTGCCATCCACAGATTAACAGTAGGAACTTTCCTCAGGAGCACTTTGGCTTTGTATTTTATTGCCATGTATACCTTGAAAGAGGTCAGTCAGTTTAGCCAGGAGAAATGGCCTGATATCATATTTTGGGAATTGACTTTTACTAAAAAAAAATAACTATAATACTAACTTATTACTCAATCAAAGAAAAGTTTATGCAAAGCAGTCAGAGAAAAAATGGTTCCTTTCCTAATGTGAATTGTGGCACCAACTATATACTCAAAGAAGACAAAGAACTTTTTAGCTGAAAATCCAGAATTATGAGTTGTTCTTTCCCCTATCCATACTAATAGACTCTGTGTTCTCCAAAATCTATCCTAAGGAATCAATGGGTGTGAGGTTAGGGGTCTCTGTTCTAACACAAACCTTTTATTTACATTCTTCTTAACTTTCTATAAGTTTTTGTCCAGTTCCCCCCCTGGATATTGTGAGAATTGGTAAGTTGGTAAGTAAAGATTTATTTAATCACTATGTGCCAGGCAGTGTGCTATGTGGAAGATACATAAGTTATTATAAAGACAGAAAAGGCAGGATTTAGTAGTGGATTGACTATGTGGAGTAAATGAGAGTAAGATGTTAAGGAGAAGACTAAATTATAAACCTAGATGTTTGAAAGATTGGTAGTATCCTCAAAAGTAATAAAGTAAGTGGAAAGCAGAGCAGGATTGAAGGATAGGGATAGAAAATAAGCTCTCTTTTGGACATGTTGATTTTGAGATACTTATTGGACATTTAGATTAAGATATTGAAGAGGTAGTTCATGATATGTTATTGCAGTTCAGCAGTGAAGGTAGGGTTATAAATATAAATATTTTATATGTATATATACATATATGTGTTTATTTTGCATATATTTGTGTTTATTTTATATGTATATATATATAATATATGATATATTATGTAGCTCTACATATCTGAAAATTATATTCATAGAAATGATAACTGAATACATGGAAACAGATGAGGTCACTGGAAGAAAGGAGATTTAGCACAGAGCCTAGATGAGGAACAGCCATAGATAGGGTGAATTTTGTGGATGAAGAATCAAAAAAAGGAGATGGAGAAGAAGTCAACAGAAAGACAAAAAACAACTCAGAAGAGAGTTGGAATCCAAAAATCTAGAAAGAAAATAATATCTAGGAGGAGAACAATGTCAAATGCTGGAGAGAGATCAAAGAGGATGAGAACTATGGCATCTGGGTGGCTCAGTAGATGAAGTCCGAGGAGACAGGGAGTTCTGAGTTTGAATCTGAATTTAGATATGCCCTAGCTATGTGACCCTGGGCAAGGCACTTAACCCCAATTGTCTAGCCCTTACCACCCTTCTGTCTTGGAATCAATACTTAGTATTAATTCTAAGATGGAAGGCAAGGTTTTTTAAAAGAAAGATAATAACTACTAGGAGACTATAAGAAGGTAATAAAATAATGTTTCCTGGATGTTTTATTTGTTTTTGTTCAGTCGTGTTAGTGGTGTCTGACTCTTTGTGACCCTGTTTAGAGTTTTCTTGGCAAAGATACTGTAGTGGTTTGTTATTTCCTTCTCCAGATCTTTCTACAGATGAAGAACTGGAGCAAACTGGATTAAGTGATTTGCCCATTGTCACTCAGCTAGTAAGTGTCTGAGCCCAGATTTGACCTCAGGAAGATGGGTCTTCTTGATTCCGGGACTGGTTACTGTATCCACTGTACTATCTAGCTACCCATTATGTACTATGATATTATGATTGCTCTTTCTTTGCTTTCTGTTCAGTGAATGTTTCCTAACTAAGTATTAATACTTGTTTTATTTGCATTAGAAGCATGAAGGTTGAGGCTTATATACAAAAATTCTCAATACAAGAGTAACTCTTATTACCCAAAAAGTCCCTGATCTGCTAGCATGAATAAAGGTTGGGGTGAGCAATGTATTTTAGAACACAGATACCCCAGAGAAAAGGGGAGTGACAAGGAATCTTAGGAATAATTCATCCAGTTCCTTTTTTCCATAGATATTGAAACAGATACTTATAGAAATTAAGTGGCTTGATTGAGGTCACATATCTAAAAAATTAAAGATCCAGGACTATAAAACAGATGTCCTGATTCCTGAGGCAGTGCCTTTTCAATTACTTCATACTCAGTTTATTTTCAATTTGAAATGGAACTTTCCATCAGTTATCACCTAATTGATTTCAAATGAAGCCCAGTAAAAGAGAGGGACACACAGTCAAGAAGTTTCAATAATCTCTGTCTGGAGTAATAAAGATAGAAAATGAATAATTATCTGGGGTCTGAGAATTGATCCATAAGATCATCCTTCAGCTTTGGAAAAGATAAACTTTATACTGGTATTTTAAAATCCCATATAAAATTATTCTGGTTCCATAGACTCTGAGTTTCCAAACCAATTATCTTTTGGAAAATAGACTTTATGGTTATTGACATAATCAATGAATGTATGTGTGAGTGTGTGTGTGTGTGTGTGTGTGTGTGTGTGTGTGTGTGTGTGTGTGTGTATGTGTGTGTATAGAACAGATCTTTACAGAGGCCCTGTGGTACAGTCCTTAGAGAACTGGTCTCAGAATCAGGAATATTGTGGGTTCAAGTTCTGTCTATGACATATATTAGGTGTATGTCTATGAGAAAGTCACTTAGCCTCTTAGAGTCACAGGTAACTATATGCCACCTTAAATTATAGACCAGTTGATAATTTTTATTGATAGAGGAAATTTCAAAAGAAGGAATCCTGAACTATTCAATTCATAGGGCTGGAATAAAAAAAATTCTACTCCCCACAGGTAGACCCAATGACCAAAAACATAATGGACTTCCCTAAAATGCATTCAAGAAAGTCTTTAAAATACAGGATGGTGGGGCAGAGTCAAGATGGCTGCTTAACAAGCCTCAAAAGTTCAGACCTGGGAAGACCCTTCCTTACCGATTACAGACTGAATGCTCCTAGGACACCGAAATTTAAGCAACAGGACAGAGGCGGGGAACCCTCCTTCTGGACTCCAATCAAAAGGTATGCCCCCCAAAAGCCAGAACCCGAGAATACTTGGGTCTAAGGGGAAGGCAGAGGGAAGGTCCCAGGACCCCTCCCCCCCAACCCAGAAAGCTGAGCCCCCAGTGGCAGCAGGAACCTAGGAGCGGGCAAAGGTGCTGGTTTGGAGGGTCTACCTTGTGAGCAGCAGGGCGCTGGGCACTAAGCGTCCAGCGTGGACAGCGGGGAGGAAGCCAGGGAGAGACCAGGGCCATGGCTGGGTCCCTCCATCAGGCTCCAGTCTCACCATTGCCTCGGGGCACATCCAGACCAATCTAGTTGAACTTAATCCCATCCAGACTCCTCAGAGCTCAGGAAGGCAGGCAAAGGCACTGGGGAACCTTGCAGACAGAGGAGAAGCAGCTGGAGAGAACTGGAGAGAGCCTGGGTGGCCCAGCCTTCCAGGAGTCTTCTGTCTCAGAGCACACACAGACCAACCCAGTTGAACTTAATCGATCAAAAGCCTCCAGAGGACAGGGAAGCTAACATTCCTCCCTTAGAGACTGTACCAAGAGATCTGACAAAGCTCCAAGAGGGGAGACTGACAGCCCTAAAACCAAAAAAAAAAATGAGAGGAGCAAGAGCACAGACAAATACGGGGAGCAAAGAAGGGGTAAACCCGAGCAAACAACAGAAAAAGAAGAAAGAAATTACAATAGACACCTCCTGCACAGGTAATGAGCAAAGAGTGAAGGAAGCAGAGGGGGAGGGATCAGCAAAGGAAAAATCAAAAATCCCAGGGAATTGGATACAGGCTTTGGAAGAACTCAAAATGCAATTCAAAACACAATTAAGAGAGGCTGAAGACAATTGGGAAAAGAACTTAAAAACTAAGATAAGTCTTCTGGAAACAGAGGCACTTGAACTAAAACAAGAAAATGGTGTCTTGAAAGCCAAAATCAACCAGCTGAAAAATGAGGCAAAGGAGATGAAAGATAAAGTAAAACAGATGAAAGATGAGGTGAAGAAGATGAAAGATGACCTCCAAAGGAAATCAGACCAAAAGGAAAAGGATGACCAAAAAACTAAGGATGAAATCCAGTCTTTAAGAACCAGAATACAACAACTAGAATCAAGTGACCTCACAAGGCAGCAGGATACTATAAAACAAAACCAAAATAATGAAAAAATTGAGGAAAATATGAAGCATCTCATTCACAAAACAGAGGATTTAGAAAATCGTTCAAGGAGAGACAATTTAAGAATCATTGGCCTACCAGAAGACCATGACAAAAGAAAAAGTCTGGACATTATTTTACAGAAAATTATTATAGAAAACTGCCCCAAGATCCTAGAACAAGAGGGAAAAGTGGAGATTGATAGAATCCACAGATCACCTCCTGTTCTTAATTCCCAACTGACAACACCCAGGAATGTTATAGCCAAATTCAAGAACTATCAGACCAAAGAAAAGATATTACAAGCTGCCAAGAAGAAGTCATTCAGATACCAAGGAACCACAGTGAGGATAACTCAGGATCTGGCTGCATCCACACTAAAAAAAAGAAAGGCATGGAATATGATATTCCGGAAAGTAAGGGAACTAGGTCTACAACCAAGAATCAACTACCCAGCAAAACTGACTATACTCTTATAGGGGAAAGTATGGTCATTCAACAAAATAGAAGAGTTTCAAGAATTCATAAAGAAAAGACCAGACCTGAACAGAAAATTTGATGTACAAGCATAGAACTCAAGAGAATCATCAAAAGGTAATTAAAAAAGAGGGGGGAAAAGAAAAACAAAACAAAACAAAAAAAATTTTTAAGAGACTCAATAAATTAAAATGATATGTATCCCTATAAGAAAAGAGGTCATTGGTAACTCTTAAAAACTGTTGTTATTACCTGGGCAGCAAAAAGAAGTACACTTAGAGGGAACAGTGACAAACTGTATAGGATGAAAGGACATGACACAAATAGGTATATAGATATATGCATGCAAAAATACATACACATGAGCATGTATATATATATGCATATATATATATAACTAGAGCTTAAAAATAGGTTAATATTAAAAGAAATGGGAAAAGAAAAAAATGGGGGTAAATTTATACGTCATAAAGAAGCTCATGGTGGGGGGGGGGGAGAACATCAATATACTGGAAGGGTAAAGAGGTCAGAGACAGGAAATACTCAACTTTTACGTGCTTTGAAATTGACTCAAAGAGGGAAAAACAATCCAATCAATTGGGGGCAGAGAATAGATTTGCGCCCAATAGGGGAGTAGAAGGGTAACAAAAGGTCTGGTGGGGAGGGAAGCAGTATAAGAGAGGGAGGGGGTGGGGGGTTAATTTTAGAAAGACTACAGGGAAAATAAGGGGGGGATGAGAAGGGAAGGGGGGTAGAAAGGGAAGTAAATAAGGGTGGGAACAAGGGGGACTGTTTAAAAGCAAACATTGGTGTAGAAGGAAATAGTAAAAGAAGAAAAGGCAGCAATAGGAGCAGAAATCAATATGCTGGAAAATACACAGCTAGTAATCATAACTCTGAATGTGAATGGAATGAACTCACCCACATAAAACGCAAGCAAATAGCAGAGTGGATTAGAATCCAAAACCCTACCAAATACTGTCTACCAGAAACACACATGAGGAAGGTAGATACACATAGGGTGAAAGTAAGAGGGTGGAGTCAAATCTATTGGGCATCAACTGACAAAAAGAAGGCAGGAGTCGCAATCATGATATCTGACAAAGCCAAAGTAAAAATAAATCTAGTTAAAAGAGATAGGGAAAGAAATTAAATCCTGATAAAAGGCAGTATAGGTAGTGAGGAAATATCTGTACTCAACATGTATGCACCAAATGGCATAGCATCCAAATTTCTAAAGGAGAAACTAGAGGAACTCAAGGACAAAGTAGATAGAAAAATTATACTAGTGGGAGACCAGAACCTTCCTCTATCTGAACTAGATAAATCAAACCAAAAAATAAATAAGAAAGAGGTAAGAGAAGTGAATGAAATCTTAGAAAAATTAGAGTTAGTAGACATGTGGAGAAAAATAAATACGGACAAAAAGGAATATACCTTCTTTTCTGCAGCACATAGTACATTCACAAAAATTGACCATGTATTAGGGCATAAAACATTGCAAATGAGTGCAAAAGAGCAGAAATAATAAATGCAACTTTCTCAGATCACAATGCAATGAAAATAATAATTAGTAAGGGAACATGGAGAGGTAAATTGAAAATTAATTGGAAATTAAACAATACAATTCCCCAGACCCAGTTAGTTAAAGAACAAATCATAGAAACAATTAATAACGTCATTGAAGAAAATGACAATGATGAGACATCCTTTCAAAACATATGGGATGCAGCCAAAGCAGTACTCAGGGGAATTTTATATCTTTGAGTTCATATATTAACAAATTAAGAAGGGCAGAGGTCAATGAATTGGGCATCCAAATTAAAAAATTAGAAAGTGAACAAATTAAAAATCCTCAGATGAAGACTAAATTAGAGATCCTAAAAATCAAAGGTGAAATTAATAAAATTGAAAGTCAAAGAATTATTGATTTAATAAATAAGACTAGAAGCTGGTACTCTGAAAAAACAAATAAATTAGACAAAGGACTAGTCAGTCTAATTAAAAAAAGAAAAGAAAAAACCATATTGACAGTATCCAAGATGATAAAGGAGACCTCACCTCTAATGAAGAGGAAATTAAAGCAATCATTAAAAACTACTATGCCCAATTATATGGCAACAAATATGGCAATCTAGGTGATATGGATGAATACTTACAAAAATATAAATTGCCTAGACTAAAAGAGGGAGAAATAAATTACCTTAATCCCATATCAGAAAAAGAAATTGGACAAGCCATCAAAGAACTCCCTGAGAAAAAATCCCCAGGTCCAGATGGATTCACAAATGAACTCTATCAAACATTCAAAGAACAACTAATCCCAATATTAAACAAACCATTTGACAGAATAAGCCAAGAAGGAGTTCTACCAAATTCAATTTACGACACAAACATGGTACTGATCCCAAAGCCAGGCAGGTCAAAAACAGAGAAAGAAAACTATAGACCAATCTCCCTAATGAATATAGATGCAAAAATCTTAAATAGGATACTAGCAAAAAGACTCCAGCAAGTCATTACAAGGGTCATCCACTATGACCAGGCAGGATTCATTCCAGGAATGCAAAGATGGTTCAATATTAGGAAAACCATCCACATAATTGACCATATCAACAAGCAAACTGACAAAAATCACATGATTATCTCAATAGATGCAGAAAAAGCCTTTGATAAAATACAACACTCATTCCTATTGAAAACAGTAGAAAATATAGGAATAGAAGGGCCTTTCCTAAAAATAATAAAACCATCAGCAAACATCATCTGCAATGGGGATAAACTAGAAGCCTTTCCAATAAGATCAGGAGTAAAACAAGGATGCCCATTATCGCCTCTATTATTTAACACTGTACTAGAAACACTAGCAGTAGCAATTAGAGAAGAAAAAGAAATTGAAGGTATTAAAATTGGCAATGAGGAGACCAAACTATTACTCTTTGCGAATGATATGATGGTTTACTTAAGGAATCCTAGAGAATCAACCAAAAAGCTATTTGAAATAATCAACAACTTTAGCAAAGTTGCAGGATACAAAATAAACCTGCATAAGTCATCAGCATTTCTATATATCTCTAACCCATTTCAGCAGCAAGAATTAGAAAGAGAAATACCATTTAAAATCACCCTAGACAATATAAAATACTTAGGAATCTATCTGCCAAGACAAACACAGGAACTATATGAACACAACTACAAAACACTTCCCACACAGTTAAAACTAGATCTAAACAATTGGAAAAACATTGATTGCTCATGGGTGGGAAAAGCTAACATAATAAAAATGGCAATCCTACCCAAATTAATTTACTTATTTAGTGCCATACCCATTGAACTACCAAAAAACTTCTTTACTGAATTAGAAAAAAAAAACCATAAATAAGTTCATTTGGAAGAACAAAAGATCAAGGATATCCAGGGAAATCATGAAAATATCTACCCTTTGATCCAGCCAGCACTGCTGGGTTTGTACCCCAAAGAGATAATAAGGAAAAAGACTTGTACAAGAATATTCATAGCTGCACTCTTTGTGGTGGCCAAAAATTGGAAAATGAGGGGATGCCCTTCAATTGGAGAATGGCTGAACAAATTGTGGTATCTGTTGGTGATGGAATACTATTGTGCTAAAAGGAATAATAAAGTGGAGGAATTTCATGGAGACTGGAACAACCTCCAGGAAGTGATGCAAAGAGAAAGGAGCAGAACCAGGAAAACATTGTACACAGAGACTGATACACTGTGGTACAAGAGAAGGTAATGGACTTCTCCATTGGTGTCAATGCAATGTCCCTGAACAATCTTCAGGGATCTAAAAAACACTATCCACAAGCAGAGGATAAATTGTGGGAGTAAAAACACTGATGAAAAGCAACTGCTTGACTGCAGGGGTGGAGGGGATACGACTGAGGAGAGACTCTAAATGAACACTCTAAACTGATACCAACAACATAGAAATGGGTTTGAATCAAGAACACATGTGAAACCCAGTGAAATCATGTGTTGGCTATGGGAGAGGTGGTGGGGGGAGGGATGAAAAGAAAATGATCTTTGTTTCAATGAATAATGTTTGGAAATGACCAAATAAAATAATGTTAAAAAGTTTGAGTATGAAAAAATATTAAAAAAAAATACAGTATGGTATGACCCAACTTGGCTTTTCCTTCCTCCAGAAAGATTGAAATCACTGGGGACATTGTAGAGAGAATTCTTGCTCATGTCTGGGTCAGGTTATCTGACCTTAAAGGTCACTTCCAAATCAGATATTCTTTGAGTAGATCATAAGCTCTGGACTTCAATCCCCACAAGCCCTTGCTCCACTTCCCCAAAATGCTTTGTAATCTCATGGAATTCTCAGATGGGCCGAGATCAAGAAGGGATTTAACCTGATTGCAAAGGCTTTTGTGGTCTTTTTTTGAACTTCTGTTTTGGAGCAGACGCGGCTCTTCCATGATGTGAGATTATCTTGTTTAGGCCTCTCTGGCCTAGGCATGTGTTTCTTATCCTGTATTTTCTTTAATCCTTAATCTTTAATAAACCTCTAAAACATAGTACTCCTTGCAGAGAGAAACTAATTTCTACCTGCCTCAGCCTCCCCTAAATTTTAATCTTTACAGTTGGCGAGCCAGGTAGGAGAAAATACTCTCAATCTTCTGATCCTTTTCTCTGATCTTTAGTTCAGCCTTTAATAGCTACTGCTTAGAAAAAAAAAATTTTTAAGCCACGTTTCTCCACGATGCTTTTTTAGAAAACCATCTTGATCAGCTCCTGCTGGCCATCCGCTTTGGACTTTCTTGATTCAATATCGAATACCTGGTCCTGGCCCCACCTCGGCTACCCACTCCGGCTCCCAGCCCTGCTTTAGTGCGTTCCTGCCTGCCTTCCCGATCCAGACCTGTTGGGTTTGCTGCACACCTGGCCCCTGCCTGCTAAGTTCTGCCTGTCTGTTTCTCCTGCTGCTGCTCCTGACCTCTCTCTCACTCACTGGGTCCCTGTTTAACCCAGATCTCGACCACCTGGTGACCTGCCTGCCCAACAAACCAACATCCTTGGAGCAGATTGCTCAGGACCCATTTCTACCAGCTGGTTATTGGCTCCACGTGGACTGGGGCAGGAGGAGGTATCAGAGGAGGGGAGAGGAAAAAAAAAGGGAGAGAGAGAAGAAACAGACTTTTCAAACAGGAACTTAAAAAGCAATAGGCTATTTAAAAGGATACCTTTTGACTGTTCTGGTAATAGCATTGATTTCACCTGTGTGCAAGTTTAACTTTGAAGGGGCAAATGGGTGGCTCAGCTAACTGAGAGCCAAGCCTAAAGACATGTGGTCCTGGGTTGAAATCTGGCCTCAGATACTTCCCAGCTGTAGGGCCCTGAGCAGATCCCTTAACCCCCATTGCTTAGCCCTTATCACTCTGCCTTTGGACAATAGACATTTAAATGGATAATTAAAAACAACAAACAAACAAAAAAAAAACCCAAGGAACTTTAAAGACTGGAGGTTATAAATTTTAAGGCATTTCAGATTCCAATGGTTTATACAAATCACTGTATTTCTATTGCATTTTGATATTTGCTTGGTTAAAGATATAACTTTGTGATTTTAAGTTAATATATTACTGGATTCAATATTATTCTGTTACACTGTTCACTTAATGTACTGAGTTTTAACTACTGTTAAATTCTGTTGCTTTTCTCCTATAATCATATTGAAAAAAATTATAGGTTAATTAAGCCCATATATGAACAAAAAACCCAGCTTTTTTCTATTTTTGCTTTTGTAAATTGTCACATAGAGGATAGATGGACTTCAGGACTGGTTACAATTGTATAACAACCTTTGGAAAATTTAATGTGCTAAATATCTCAAATGATTTTAAGGGTTTTTTAATTATGATTTTTGGAATTTTTCTTAACAATCTCTGGTTATTTTTGCCTGCCCCTACCACGAAGTGTAAGGCCAATTCTAGCTGAAGTGAAATACATTTTATAACCCCCAACCTTCCCTCATTTCTAAATATGTAAATGGAAGTTGGGGCAGTTAATCTCAGGACATTTGTATCCCTAAAAAAGCCTCCAAAAAAGGAGCACCCCTTTATTTATACTCTTCAGCTCATTACTTTACTTGCACCAGAATGATATAGAGATTTCTTGATTATGTTTTAACCCAAAATGAGTTTTACTTTGTTTAAAAATATGTTTATTCACCAAGTTTGAAAGATTGCTATGATTGTAAAACTTGTGACAAATATCCATCAATTCATAGGTTTTAAAAATGCCATACAGCAACTTATGTGAAATATGATAGTGTGTTTGTTTGCTATTGTAATTAATTGGGCTATTGAGAATTTTGGGGATATTGATACCTACATATTTGTACTACTGCTAAACTCATTTGCTTGGATCATGGCCAGATATTGAAGAGGAAATGCATCTCGTTTTTGGTGAGAAAGCCTTGTATTCCATATTTCTTAGCTGACACAATGTGTTAATGATTATAATCTACATTTTTATTTTTTAAAGCTCTTTTATTATATTTTTCTTGCATGTGCAATATACTATTTCAGTATTTTTTAATTTTTTCTCTCCTTTTTATAATTGAAGCACATGTCACCAGCATTAAGATTTTCTTTAACTTTTTGACTTTTCAGTACTATAAGTTTAAGATACATTTGCCAATGCATACCCCAAAAAGCTTGTGACTATCAAAATGATACCACTAATTATTTAAATAAATTATGGGACTTTGCTTAATGATTCTGTCTGATTCCAGGACAAGATATACACACAAGAGCCATTTCACAGAGCCAAAGAAAAGCCAATCCAGGATGGATTGATGCACTTCTAGGCCAATACAAAGGTCTTGAACCTAGTGTGAAGACTTGAGGTTACTGTGTTTAACATTGTTAGACATAGGCTTTCCTTGTGTCCACACTCACTCTGAAAATACTCACAGATGAGTATCCCCAGAACCTTGGCTCATATAATCTGGTCCTCTTTTCTGCCTCTCATAGTGTGGTACCTTTCTGTAGTCCTGGCTACTGACTGGGTAAATGCATTATTGTATAGATCATTTTGATTGGGCCCTGATTCAAGGACCTGTTACAGATTTATTTTTCTTTTCACTTGGAATTTTTACACATAAGACTTTGCTAGTCTATATTTTCATCCAGTTTTTTCTTTTTCATTTTGGATTTTTCTGATGTCTTTTTAATATCTCTTACCAATTGGTTCATATACCTCATACCTCAGCCATGCATCCCTAAGTGATCCTGTGTTTGTCAATCACCCTCTTAATGGGGGGAATGTAAAAAATATCATTATTTAAATTGCAAAGTTTAAATTCCTTTTGAGAAGAATTTTAGGTAAAGAAGATGCTACCTCTCTGAATCCAGAACTGAACTGTTAAAGAAGATACCATGAAGATGCCTCCAGACCACAAGCTGCATAAAAATTGAACTTTGGGTGTGCTTGATTGAACATTTATTTGTATGTATACTTTCATGCCAAAGAGGACTGCCCCCTAACTGGCTTTTTGTCAATGCGTCTAGCAATTATTGGTTGTTTTTTTTGTCTTTTCTTCAATCTCAAATTATTGTGATCTTTAAGTTGATTATGTTTTCATGATCCTTTTTGGGGAAACTTCTCTCCCCAATAACAATCAAATGAGGGAATATAAAAAATGGACTTGAACTCTGGGCTTCAATCCCCACAAGCCCTTGCTCCACTTCCCCAAAATGCTTTGTAATCTCATGGAATTCTCAGGTGGGCCGAGATTGAGAAGGGATTTAACCTGATTGCAAAGGCTTTTGTGGTCTTTTTTTGGACTTCCGTTTTGGAACAGACGCGGCTCTTCCATGATGTGAGATTATCTTGTCTAGGCCTCTCTGGCCTAGGCATGTGTTTCTTATCCTGTATTTTCTTTAATCCTTAATCTTTAATAAACCTCTAAAATATAATACTCCTTGCAGAGAATAACTAATTTCTACCTGCCTCGGTCTCCCCTAAATTTTAATCTTTACACCTGTAAGTGATACTGGAGTCTCAGGAGCCTTATCTTCAAATATCTAAAAACCTATTTCATCTTGGATACAAACTGAATAGAACTAGTGCAAGTAGGATCATATATTTACAACATTTACAAAAATAAGTGTCAGAAGTTAAATGATTTCCTTAGGGTTTATGATAAGAAATGGCGCTGGGATTTGAATCTAGGTTCTTTAACCAGAGGGAAGAATACACAGGTAGCAGTTACAGGAAAATAAATTTCAATTCATTAAAAAAGAATTTTTATGTTACCAGAATTGTTTAAAAGAGGAATCAGTTGCCTCTGGTGGCAATGAGGTTTTTATAAATGGATGTCTTCAAGCAAAGGTTGTATGATTATTTGTTAGGGCTGCTACCAATAAAGGCTTTTTGTGTCAAGGATCCCTTTGACAATCTGGTGAAGCCTTTGGATTCTCTCAGAAAAAAAGTCTTTAAATGCATACAAAAATACATAGGATTATACAGGAAACTAGAAATATTGAAATAAAATTATAATTTTTTTCCCTTTCAGTCAAGTTCACTGATCTCTCTGACCTCTATTCATGTTCCTTTTGGGAGTCAAAGTATTCCTGTTTTCAGGAGAGGTTGTAGATGGCCTCAGAGACCTTTTCCAATTTAGAAATTACAAGGTTTCCAAACTTTTCTTAGATAAAAGGATGATTTCCCATTTTCTTTGGACAATAAGAAAGGTTTCCTTTTCAGAGGCATTTCCTGAGAAGCAGCTTCATAGTCACTCCCTCTCATCCCACAAAGTCACACTTTATGAAAAGCTTACTAGTCTCTAGAGGCATTCAAATTCCTTGCCTCTAAATGAGCAATTTAGTATTATCATTATAATTTGGTACAACAATGCGAATGCAATTAGATAGGAAATTAAAAAAAGGTTAGACACTTAATGGCTTACAATGGTTTAATCTGATAGCATTCAAAATGATCAAGTTCAATGGTGAGATTTGCTTTCAGGCTGGAAAGCTTTCAATGTCTTTCTTTGTCATTTAGCAAAAGCCTTCTGTGGAGGCACCACCTTAACTTGTACTCAGGTTGGTGGGGGTGGGGTGGGGGGTGGGAGGAGGAGACCAGCACTTTTTAGGCACTTATAAATGACAGGTATGAGTTCTAATTGCTTCTAGATAGGAACACCAGGTTCTCTTTGGTCTTTCTCATTGTTTACTTACAAAAATCTTACTTTATTCAGTTGTATGTATATGCTTATGTTTCCCTTCTAATGCCTGAACAGTCTCTTTTCCTTTCTGCCTTTTTGTAAAATTATCTCTGAGTTATTGGACCTTAAAATCTTTTTATTTTATTTTACTTTTTTAATTTTATTTGGTCAATTTCAAAAATTATTCCTTGGTTACAAAAATCATATTCTATTCCTCCCTCCCCTCCCCCACCCCTTCCTGTAGCTGATTCGCAATTCCACTGGGTTTTACATGTGTCCTTGATCAAAACCTATTTCCATTTTGTTGATATTTGCACCAGGGTGATCATTTAGAGTCTGCATCCCCAATCATATCCCCTCAACCCATGCAATCAAGCAGTTGTTTTTCTTCTGTGTTTCTGCTCCCACAGTTTTCCCTCTGAATGTGGATAGTGTTCTTTCTCATAGATCCCTCTGAGTTGTTCATGATCATTGCATTGTTGGGCCTTAAAATCTTAAGGAAATGGCTTGCTGTATGTGATGGTGTATTGGTCTGGGAGCCAGGAGGACCTGTATGCCCTGCCTCTGGCCAGTTGGGTGACCTTGCACAAAGGACATTAATTATCTAGATGATAATTTCCTCAACTGTAAGATAAGGGAAATTGGACAAATCACTGCACCATATTTTTTAAAGCATTTTCCAACTCTAATCTAAGAAATCCAGAAAGAATTCCTCACCTTCAGGATTAATGGAACCAAACCTCAGTCACTGTAGCTCCTTTTGCTTACCCTACATGTAATCTTTTGTATTAGAACAAGGCAAATTGTAGGTACAGAATAAAGTCAATGTCTGCCTCTCAGCATTATAAAAGAAAATTCCTACACAAGGATGTAAGGGGAGACAATACATATGTGCTCTCAAAGGGAAGACAGTTTTTCTTTTGGAGACATGAGAACTGAAAATTGCTCACACAAAGGAAATGGGAAATTAAATCTTGTCACTTGCCAGGCTCCTGACAGTCTTCTCTTTTGCCTGTTATTACATGTTTCTTTTGTTATGTAAACCTCTGTCAATGCTCAACCAAGAAGAGGCAATGTTGACAGCTTTTCTCTGGATAAAATTCCAGTAATGGTACCCAGAAGATCCAGCCTACAATAGGGGCATTTTTTGGAGGATCCAGGAAATTTCCGGGTCAGATAATTGCCTATACTGTAAATAGACATTCTCTCATCCTCTCTTCTCCTATCCTCCAAAGCCCAAATAAGTTATTTATTCTATGAAGGCTTTTTTTTGGTGATGCCTTCTACTTAAAGTGACTGATTCAGTGAACCCTTGTTCATAGCCCTGCTAGTCAATCAGGGTTAAGAGAGAATCTTTTGGGATGCACAAAGTATCTCTAAGATTGTAGCTTTGTATTCACTGATATTTATCATTGCTAGGTACCATGATCTACAAATTGCCCTACTCCTACTTTGTGGAAAAACTGAGTTTGGGAGGAAATGAGATGCAAGGCCCAAACTCTTTTGTTGTTGTAAAACTTTAAGAATTGTCTTTATCTCATTTAAAAAGCTGTATTACTAAAAGCTGCCCCAACTTGAAATCTTGTTAATCTTCAGTGATCAACCAGTCAATGTGTTGCTATCATGACATACTTTTAATAAGTTCATTTTGGTTTTCTTTGTCCTGAATTTTGACTTCTTAATTATGGTAAGAGCTCCAAAGAAATAGTTTTCCTTTCAACACTTTCTCCTTCCCCTCTAATTAAAAGTGATCTCTTCCTTTTCAAGTATATTGTAGCACACTGTCTATCTTCATATTTTGAGCACCTATCCTAGTGGTAAACTTATCATAGTGTAGTAGAAAGAACACTGGATTCTGTAATCAGAGGTCCAAGGTTCAAATCCCAGCTCTGCCATTTACTAACTATGTGGTCTTGGTTAAGTCCTATTCATTGCTTCAGCTTCCTTATGGTGTTGAATTAGATCTCTTTTAAGTGTCACTTCTGAACTCTGGCCCTTGGTTTCCTCAAATGTGAAAGCATGGAGTGCAATTTTGGGTTAGATTCCTTTTTTTGCTCTAAATGTGTGATTCTAAAAATTAGAAGGATCATAGGAGACACAAGCTATTAAGAAAATCTAAAATTCTGTTTTCATCTTAAAGCCACTAAAAGTTTGTGTTGCACCACAAAACCCATTAAACATGTTCTAGATTGAGGATATTTAGAACCAAAGGGAACCTGAAAGATCTAAGGAAAAGATTCTTAGCTTTTTTATGTCTCCCTTTGGCAGTGTGTGAAAGCCAGTGAGTTTTGTCATAGTAATGTTTTTTGAATACGTAAAATTACAAAGGAAACCACTGAAATAAAGATGCACATTTTATCTATCCCCTAAAACCTATTATTGCCAGAAGTCCATAATAAAATTTGCCCATTTCCCAAAGAGTCAATGAACCCTAAGGTTAAGAATCCTTGCTCTAGTTATAGGTTACCATTTAAATTCAAATGTGAGCTTTACTTTCATAAGCACAAAGAAAATTAAATAGCCACTTAGCTTTGTACAAGGTAACTTAGTAGAATCATCTTCAAATTTATAGAAGGAAATATCTATAAAAAAAAGAAACTAGCTCTTCTTCACCCTCTCAGTTGGTCTCCTGGTACTTCCTCTAATCTTATGTAATTGTTTTTTCCCCTGGAGTACCATTTAGATCACAGAATAATAACAGATATAAAAAAAGAACCTAAATTTATAAAAACAATGTATCACCAAATATCTCTCTTTCTCACTGGTAGGATTGGTATCTATACGAATATAGTATCAAGATCCTTACAGCAATTGCCTTGAATTGAAAGCCTATTAAGTTCATGATTATATAATTGTGTCTGAATTATAGTTTACAAGAGGACTAAGAAAACTTTTTGTTTTTCCCTAGTGAGGGTTAGTGACTCACAGAAAAGATTGAAGGCTGCATTCAAGTGACAAAGACTATTAATTTAGCTTCTTTGGGGTTTTTGTTTTTGAGAGAAAAATGAAAAAAAAAAGTTTACTACCTTTCTTTTTAAAACCAGAGACAAAAATTTTATTAAAAATATAAGTGATGTTATTTCAATTGCATTTAAATTCTCTGTTATGGCCAATTAAAAGAAAGGGAATGGGAGCAGTAGTGGTATGGAGGATGCAGAAGAAAAAACAGGGAGAAACAGGGGAGAAAGGGAGAAAACAGATTCAGGGGTGGACAGTGAAGTAGATGAGCATAAAGAAAGAGAAAGAAGGGATAGGGAAAAAAAGAGGAGGAAACAGACAGACCAAAGATTCTTAGTCTTTTTGGGTGTCCTGGACCCTTTTGGTAGTCTAGTAAAACATCCCATTCTTAGGTTCATGCCTTTAATTACATATAATAAAATATATAGAATTACAAAGGAAATCAAATATAGTGAAATGCATTGTCTATCATTCCATGCAGTTATATATAGGTATATAGTTACATAAAATGTACATCGGTGTTTATATCTGTGTATACATTTTAACTATGATATATAGTGACTTGTTCTCTTTATATATAATAATACATATTATATGTTACATAATATATATCATATGTATGTGGCATAGGTATCTGTAAAACATGTTTGTAGCCAAGCTTAAGAACCCCAGATAGAGAAACTCAGAGGTAAAGAAACAAAAAAAGGTGAGACACAGGAAGAGAAATACAGAGAAATAAATTCAATAGATTCTGAAGGATGCATTACTGAAGTAAATTGTTTTTATCTTTAATCCATTGTTGATCAGGACCAGGGTTTAAAGGTATTATTGCCTGTCATGACTGTCCTTGAAATGCTAATCATTCCAATAAAGTCTTATTATGATTTTTCAACTGCTTTTTTTCTTCCCTTAAATCTTTAGAGCTCATGTCTTATTGGAAAAAAAAAACAACACAACAAAACTCTATACCTGGGAAATAATTCCTGCTGCAGTAGTAGTTAACCAAACAAAAACCAAATGGGGTCCTAAGAGTCATTTTCAAATAGTGGAAAGTGGTCTTTTTTCCTTCTAGCTTTAAGGTCACACATTGCAGTTATAGGAGTAAATTTTCAGATCTCTTAGAGTTGAAAACTTTCTAGACTATGTGGCCCTGGAGAATAATCAGGTAATGATGTCTTATCTCAAGTTTGTATCTTCCACTAAGATCTATATACTGGATTTGGCCTACACTAAGTGTTTAATATTTGCTGTTATCATTAAGGAGTTCACTAAGAAATGAAATGAACTCCTTTTAAAGGATAAATTTTCTACCATTGCAAGTATTCAGGTAGAGCATTATTAATCTGCCATATGGACTGTCCCAGGGATCTAGACATTGGAAGGGAGATTGGTCAATAGTCTCTAAAAATTTTCTTCTAAATTTGGGATTTTGATTCTAAATTAAGAATTGGAACTGTCCTTGGATTAGTGGTTTCCTACTCTACCAGAACAAACTCCCTGTAAAATGAATTAAGTTAATCATATTTCAGATTTCTCCTCAATTTTGAATCTTTAATGTGAAAATTCTGTATGGCCTGAGGATTAATTCACTCACAATTGTGATTATAAAAAGGTAGACAATTCATGTATCATCTATAAAGTCTATTTCTTCTCCAACTGTCCTCATCTGATGCTCCCTTATTGCATAGAGATAGTTCTAGCTTGCCAAAAGCTAGATCAATGTTTTATAGATGGGTGCCACTAAAGCTAAATGGCTTCCCATAATTAATCTAATAATTAGTTAATTAATTCACACATTAATTGGACATCTATGTATAAAACCTTATGTTTGGCTAAGTTGATTGGGATATAAATAAATATGGGTATTGTGAAAATTTATTTTTTATATCCTGTATTGTTTTTATCTCAGGGTCCTGGATTATACAGGATATTATATATATATATATATATATATATATATATATATGAGAATTCCTGAGCCAGGTCTCAGGAATCGGTTCCATTCAGTTTATAGATTTTTGCATTCTCTCTGTATTGAGGAATATGGTCCTTTCATAGACTTTGATAGGAAAAGTTCTATAACAATACTTTTCATCTAGATGGTGGGGGGAATCCTCAGGGTTGAGGGTCTGATGGACCACCTCTTAATTTGCTATCATCAATGAAAGAAGTCTTGGGATGTTCAAAGAAGGGGCTGAATAATGAACTCCTTTTAATGTTTATATTTACTTGGTTCAAGTTTTTCCATTTGTCTTACAATGGTCAAGAGATGCATTTGACCACAATTAGGATGTCTTAACAAGTCAATTAATACATTATTTTAAAATTAAGAAAAATCATCATCTCATGATACTTTTAACCTCTATAGCATATTGTCTGACTTCATAAAGGCTGCAATTTAGTAGGCACCGCTATAATGAGGCTTGGGCAAATGGTGCTTTGCTTTAGGGAACTAACATATAAAGGAACATGGCGATATAATAAATAACAACAACAACAACATTTATATAGTTCTTACTATGTGCCAGACACTATGCCAAGGACTTTATAATTATTATCTCATTTAATCCTTTCAATAATCCTGGGAGGTAGACTCTATTATTACCTCACTTTCCAAACAAAGAAACTGAGGCAAATTGAGGTTAAGAGACTTGACCAGGATCATACATCAGTAAATATCTGAGTCCATATTTGAAGATCTTCTCAATTCCAGGCCAAGCCAATTCTGTCATCTACTGGATTATTTCCTTATGTTCCAGGGAATTCATTCTTTGAGTTTTAACTAATATTCCTCTAAAGCAGAGTTTGGGGGCAGCTAGGTGCTTCAGTGGAAAGAGAGCCAGACCCAGAGACAGGAGGTCCTGGCTTCAAATTTGGCCTCAGATACTTCCTAGTTGTGTGATCTTGGGCAAGTCATTTAATCCCCATTGCTTAGTCTCTTATTGGCTCTTCTGCCTCAGAATCAATATTAAAACAGAAGATAAGGGTTATAAAATATAAAATATAAATAAAACAAAGGTCAGCAAAGTCTTGTTTTTGTACTGTCTAAGATCTAATAATAGTTATTACATTTTAAAATAAAGTTTTATTGTATATAAAATTGTTAAAACCATTCTTACCTTGTGGGCTATATGAAAAACAGGCTTTGTTTAGACACCAACTCTAGAGCAAGATAATAGGGCTCAACTGCCACAGGAAACCCCAGGGCACTGTCACTGTGGTACATCTCCTAAAACTTTCTTCCTGCCCCCCTTCTGAACTCCTGCAGAGGTGAAGGTCAGGATTCTTCCAAGAATGGACACTGCCCTATCCTGGGATGATTATACCAGAGTGGGGCTATCCCATCAGTCCCATCCCCTTTCCCAATGAAATTTCCTCAAGTACCATTTTTGTTAGTTACTGTTGTTTGAGAAGGAAAAATAACCCAGCAACAACTGGCAAACGATTATTTAGATCTTAGGTTCACAGAGAGTTAGAGATGAACAGGATCTTGAAGGTCATTTAGTTTAAGTTCCTCAAAAGAGTGGATATGGGAGAGTTCTTAAAAGTCACCAAAAATTGATATTAAGTAGCTAGATGGGTAGTTAGAGAACTAGATTAAACACAATCAATTTTATCTTTCGCTTGACAAAAGGATGCTGTCCAACTCAGCATAATAAACAATTAACTCTACTTTCTGGAGACTGAATAGTGTTACAGAAATGCATTAATATTCTTCAAATATATGGAGATGCTACTATGACTAATATAACATGAACTCACTGAAAAAGTTACTGAATGCATAGTTAGTTTTTTCATCACACATTTTCTCATTCAATGGAAACAAAATTTCTCCCATAACATATAGTCTTAGAAAGGAGAGGTTCACCCCCCCCACTCTGAAAGTTCTTGTTTGAAAAATAAATGGGGTACTCACTTCTAGGATATGATAGGTTATGATAAGCAAAAGGGATTAAGTGACTTGTTTGGGGTCGCACAGCTAGGAAGTATCTGAGGCCAAATTTGATCCCAGGACTGGTCTCTAGGTCTGGCTCTCAATTCACTGAGCCACCTAGCTACCCTTGCCCATTGCTTTTTGTTATTATACTCATCATCTTCAAGGCTCAGTTTGAATCTTCCTCAATGAATCCTTTCCTAATTCCACCATGCTATGAGAACTCTGTTATTATTATTCAGTATTTCATATTGTCCTCTAATTGTCCTATGGTATAAGTCACATATCTTTAAAAAAAGACTGTAAGTCTTGGTTTCAAATATGAACTTAGACCCTTCCTTGTTGTGCGACCCTGGGTAAACCACTTAGCCCATGATGCTCAGCTCTTACCAATCTTCTGCCTTGGAACCAATATACAGCATCGATTTTAAGATGGAAAATAAGAGTTTATTATAAAAAATGATTGTAAGTCTCTGGAGGGCAAGGACCCTGTCTTCTGATCTCCCTCTGCATCCAGAGGATGATTGAACATACCGTATCACTCTACTACATACAACATCATTGCCCACCAAAGACAACAGGCATTTTCTGCCTTAGTGTATCAAAGAATTAGAGCTTTCAGGAACATAGAAGTCCTTTAAGTCCAAGCACCTTATTTTATAGAACTAAGGCTGAGGTCAAGTGACATGCTAAAGGATATATAGCTATTTAGTATCAGAAAGTAGGCTTCTAACTCAGATCTTCCAGACTCCAAGCCTAGAGTTCTATTCATTATTGCACAGACTAGATAGTTTCTTCAGTTTCTCCAAAATGCTCCTTTTGATTCCCTTGCTCTTTCCCACATTTATTTGCTCATTTATTGAACCTTGGAACTCTGGAATCCTATAGCTGAAGGTAAACATCAAGATTTTGAAATCAAACCCTACTATTTCTATCTGTAAGAGCTCACATTTATATAACAATTTAAGGAGAAGGGAAGGAGCATTTATTTATTATCCTATTATGTGCTGATCACTGTGCTCACAGAAGTGCTGCAAAGTAAGTGGTACAAATTTTATTCCTGTTCTACTGATGAAGAACCTGGGGCTCCTAGAAAACAAGTGGATTTCTTAAGGTCACTCAGCTAGTAACCGAGCAGAAATTCAAACCTCAAACTTCCTTGAGTATAAGCCCTTGATTATAAGCTTCTTCCTTCCTCCCACCTCCTTCATTATAAATTCAAATACTATTTTTTTCCACAAAACTTTTCTAACTACTATAAGCTTCCATCTATCTTCCTGGTCCCTAACCTACACTCTCACTTAATTTTTCCTTAATTTAATTTTGTTTTGTATAATTGATTCATCATTCCCTTGGCAAGCTTAGCAAGCCAGTAAACCCCTTGAGAACAGGTGCAACATTTCACACCTTCTCTATATTCACCTGGCAGTCCAGCATGGGACTGAGCATAGAATATCCGCTTTACAAATGCTTTTGCTGGTTTGATACATAGAATTGCAGGGAACATAAACCTGTGGATTATCCTTGGCCATAAGGGGGAAAATAATCATATGTCCCAGTTATTAATGCTCTATTCTCACTCAGTCTTTCAGTAAAGTCTTTAAAGTCACCCTAGAAAGTCTGCTTTGAATGTCTTTTATTCCCAAGTGACATTTTCCAAAGAATTATTGTTCTGAAAGTTACTTATACAAATATGGTTGCTCTGTGCCACAGATTTCCTTTTCAAATAATTATTCCCTCAGGTCTTACCTGAGTCTGCCATCTTCTGCTGCAGCTCCTCCTGGTATAATCTTCGTAATAAATATGCCAGGATCATCTCCAATGTGGGGATTATCTGTACCTCCAGCAATACTGAATCCCAGCCCAGAATTGCCCTGTAGAAACAGTTAACAAAAAGTGAAATGATGTGGCTGACCCTGAGTTTCTCTAAAGTTTGACTGTTCTCACAATGTTATCAATGTGCTACTCAAATGAGAAATGAGTGATAATAGTCTTCTTCAGTTGCTGTCAGCTAACAAAGTGAAGGTCAGGGAATAGCATTTGTTTGGGAGTTTTCTTTTTCCCACAGTTCTGAGAGTTCTTGTTTGAAAGATAAAATGGGCTACTCATTTCTAGGATATGATAGATATGTCAAAATGTTCATTCTCAAGAAACAATTTAATGATTTGTTCATAAAGATAGAGACTTGGAAGGTCCTACTGCTCCAGGATATGTTTTGAGTAGGCTATGTTATTTAAGTATATTTTATAACACTAATAACTCACAGTTATGCAATGCTTCCAAAGCATTTTTTCTCATAATTCATCCCTTCCTAGGCATGAGAAAAGTGAAGCTCAGAGATATTTGGTGTAAAAAGTCACACTCCCTCTTAGTGCTTGTCACAAAACCAAGCTTCTTCTCCAGGATTTCATTTTCCAGTGCTCCTCCCCTTTAAAATTATTCCCAAATTGTTCCTTATCTTGTTTATGTAGAATTGTTTGCATGTCTTTTTCTCCAGTGGTCTTAGCAAAGACTCCTTACTCCCTTTTTTATATGCTCACCACTATACTTAGAATATAGAATGGAATTAATAAATACTTGTTGACTTGATTTGACTTAACAAAAGCTACCTCCATTCTCATGGAGAAGAAACATCCCTTTAAAATACTACAGATTGATGGGAAGCATTATAATATGTCAATAAATATTTCTGTAATTAGTATAGTATCCTTACCTCAACTCAGAACTTATTCTGAAAGTCTTGTACTCAATACACACTTGCTGATTGATAAAAGACAAAATTAGCATTTGGGTGAAACCAACAAGAATCAGAAGCAAAGAAAACCATTGACTATTATGAGTGGTTTGATTTCATAGGATCATTTGTCATTTGCAGAGTTGTGTGATTCTCTACTTTTTAAGGTAAATAAAGGGGTCAGCTATCATGGAGCAACTTTATCAATTTAAAATGAGTCCTGTTGTGTGTGATGTATGTGTGTGTGTATGTATGTGTGTAAAATTATAGTATACCTTTCATCCATTTATCGTTTACCATCTATCACATTTTTTTTTCAGTTCCAGATTAGAGATTTCATCTATGTGGTGAATTCTCAGTGTGGAAACCCCTTCTACCAATGAAGACTATTATCACTTATTAGTAATTTAATATTAGAAAGGAGACACTAAGTAACTTATCCACAGCTACATGGTTAGCCTTAAACATAGGTCTTTCTTGATGATTCCAAGGTTTATTCTTTATTCTGGTGCCATATCTAATAAAACAACTTTTCAATTTACCTATTACCTTTTATTTTTCACGTCAAGCCTATGAGCAAATGCCATAATCTGCATTTTACTTGTGAGCAAACAAAAGGTTAGAATGTTTCAGGGGCATTCCCTGGCTCACAGAATTAATGTTAAAAAAAATTGTAAAAGTGGGTTCCAATCCATAAATTGTGATCTCAGTTCTACTGTCTCTTCCTACTGTACAATATTGTCTCTCCAAAAAGGATAAAATTATAAAAAGTCCTTCCAAAAAGAGAAGTGAAAACTATCAATGGACTTTATGAAAATCACCAAATGATTCATAATAAAAATATAAGTTAAAAATAATTCATATATACCTTATGGCCATCAAAATGGCAAAGATAATTAGAGAAAGAAATATTCTGTGTTCAAGTGGCTATAAGAATGCAAACTCACTCATATAATGTGACAGCAATGAAATGGCATAAATGTTCTAGAAAACAAATTGCAGATCTTTGAGAAAAGTCACTAAAATGGTAATATCACTAATTTTGCTCACTGATTTAGGACACATATACTTCAAGGATGTCAAAGACAGAAAAACTCTATATAAGCCAAAAGGTTCATATCAGCATTTTGGAGGCAGAGGAGGAGGTTAGAATAAAAAAAATTAAAACATAAATGGGTGCCATTGGTAAGGGGAATGGCTGAATAAGCTGTAGGCTGTAAATATTATGGAATATGATTTAATATGAGGAAAAAATTAGCAAGAAGAATTAGCAAAGTCATAGGAAAACCTGGTTAAATTGATTTAGTATGAAGTAAGCAAAAGCAGTGAAACAACTCCCCTCTTCTCCACACAATTATAATGAATTGAACAAAAATGACACCAAAAAGTAGCAATGGCTAGTGTTAGCTCCAGAGAATAGATAATGAAACACATTCCTCTCTCTTAGTAGAGAGATGAGGGTTGTGGGTGTTAAATGTTGCAAATACCTTACATAGATGGTCTCTATTGTTTGACTTTTAAATTTTGTTTTCTTAAAATTTCATTGGTGTGGGGGTGGAGTTAGCAATATATACAATTGGAAAATGTCCCCCAGAGAAATAAAAAAGTGAAAAGCAACATGATTTTTTTCTTCCCAAACATCAAACTTGTAGTTCCTGTCAGGAACACGTATTTCTGTGTAAAGTTTCCAAATGAAGCTATAAGACCTTTGTCAGGTTTCTGGCCCCTTATCAGATTTTTCTATGGAAAAGCAAGCTTCTTCCTCTCCCATTTGTATTATACATAAATATGTATCAATATTTATAAGTGGCATTTTTTGCTTAGTGGATTAAGGGCCACCCTTATAGACAGAAAGGCCTGAATTTCAGTCTGATGTGACTATGGGAGTCAATTAATCTTTCATTGCCTCAGGCAACTCTGACTCTAAGTAAAAATATTTCATCTGCACTGAGAGAGAAAAATTTCATTGTAATAAAATTACAGATTTAGATTAAAAAGTTGTACAATGCTCAACTCGAGTTTAAGTATGATTAGGGCATGCCTCTAAATTGTGTCTCATTCCTCTCCAGGGTCTTAGAATTTAAGTTCCTTGGAACTATGCTCGAAGGGCCATCCAACTGTACATACCCTTTGACCCAGCAATATCAGTATTAGGTCTGTATACCAAAGAGATAAAAAATAGGGGGAAAGGACATATTTGTACAAAAAATGTTTTAGTTGCTCTTTTTGTGGTGGCAAAGAAGTAGAAACTGAAAGGATGCCCATCAATTGGGGAATGGCTAAACAAGGCATCGTATATGATTGTAATGGAATAATATGGTGTCATAAGAATGGCAAACAATCCCAAGGGACTTATGAGAAAGAATGTTATCTACATCAAGAGAAAGAACTTTAGTAGTGGAAACAGAAGAAAGATGTGATTTATCACTTGTATATATGGATATATGATTTTATTTTAAAAGATTGCTCTATTGCAAAAACGAGTAATGTGGAAATAGGTAGAGTGATAATACATATATAACCCAGTGGGATTGCTTGTCATCTCAGGGAGGGGGCAGTGAGGAGGGGAAGGAGAGAACATGAATCATATAACCATGGAAAAATATTTTCAGAAAATACAGAAAAAAATGGCAATCAAAAGATCACAAAAAATCCAGAAAGACTTATATGAACTGATGCTAAGTAAAGTAAGCAAAACCAGGAGAATGATGTACACAGTATGGCAATAAAGTATGATGATCAACTGAATGGTTTAACTATTATTAGCAATTCAAGGATCCAAGACAGCTCCAAGGCACTCACGAGGGAAAAGGCTATCTAAAAAATAAATAAAGAAAAGAAAAAGCTATCCACTTCCAAAGAAGGAACTGATGGAGTCTGAATGAAGCTTGAAGCATCCCATTCTTCACTTTATTTCCTCCCTGAATTTTTTTTAATTTTAATTTTTTTTATATTTTATTTGATCATTTCCAAGCATTATTCGTTAAAGACATAGATCATTTTCTTTTCCTCCCCCCACCCCCCATAGCCGACGCGTAAATCCACTGGGCATTACATGTTTTCTTGATTTGAACCCATTGCTATGTTGATAATATTTGCATTAGAGTGTTCATTTAGAGTCTCTCCTCTGTCATGTCCCCTCAACCACTGTATTCAGGCAGTTGCTTTTCCTCGGTGTTTCTACTCCCATAGTTTATCCTTTGCTTATGAATAGTGTTTTTTTCTCCTAGATCCCTGCAAATTGTTCAGGGACATTACACCGCCACTAATGGAGAAGTCCATTACGTTCGATTATACCACAGTGTATTAGTCTCTGTGTACAATGTTCTCCTGGTTCTGTTCCTCTCGCTCTGCATCACTTCCTGGAGGTTGTTCCAGTCTCCATGGAACTTCTCCACTTTATTATTCCTTTTAGCACAATAGTATTCCATCACCAACATATACCACAATTTGCTCAGCCATTCCCCAATTGATGGGCATCCCCTCGTTTTCCAGTTTTTGGCCACCACAAAGAGCGCAGCTATGAATATTTTTGTACAAGTCTTTTTGTCCATTATCTCTTTGGGGTACAGACCCAGCAGTGCTATGGCTGGATCAAAGGGTAGATATTCTTTTGTCGCCCTTTGGGCATAGTTCCAAATTGCCCTCCAGAATGGTTGGATCAGTTCACAACTCCACCAGCAATGAATTAATGTCCCTACTTTGCCACATCCCCTCCAGCATTCATTACTTTCCTTTGCTATCATGTTAGCCAATCTGCTAGGTGTGAGGTGATACCTCAGAGTTGTTTTGATTTGCATCTCTCTGATTATAAGAGATTTAGAACACTTCTTCATGTGCTTATTAATAGTTTTGATTTCTTTATCTGAGAACTGCCTATCCATGTCCCTTGCCCATTTGTCAATTGGAGAATGGCTTGATTTTTCGTACAATTGATTTAGGTCTTTATAAATTTGAGTAATTAAACCTTTGTCAGAGGTTTCTATGAAGATTTTTCCCAGTTTGTTGTTTCCCTTCTGATTTTAGTTACATTGGTTTTGTTTGTGCAAGAACTTTTTAATTTGATGTAGTCAAAATTATTTATTTTACATTTTATGATTCTTTCTATGTCTTGCTTGGTTTTAAAGTGTTTCCCCCCCCAAAGGTCTGACATGTATACTATTCTATGTTTACCCAATTTACTTATGGTTTCCTTTTTTATGTTTAAGCCTGAATTTTTTCTAGTGTAAGTAAATGATATAACAAACATGGAAATATGTATTATATGACAATACATTTACAACCTATATCATATTACCTGCCATCTTAAGGAGGAGTGAGGAAGAGAGAGAAAGTGGGCTATAAAATGTCTGAAAATAATTGTTAAAAGTTGTATCAGCCTGTAATATGGAAAAAATAAAAATTTAAAAAGAAGATAAGCTCCTTGAGGGCATAAGGATTATTTATTTATTGCTTGTCTTTGTATTCCCATCGCAAAAGGTAGTGCCTAGCACATATTTAAGCATATAGTTTAATAAATGCTTGTTGACTGACAGTCTCTTAATGAGGTAGGTATGGTGTTATTATTATATGTTAATTTATTAAAATGTAATCTCCTTGAGAATAGAGATGTTTCATTCTTTGTGTGTATATCTTTAGTGCTTAATACAGTTGAAGGCACATGGTGGGCACTAAATAAATATCTGTTGACTGTTTTATTGACTTAAACTTCATTAAGTATAGGAAACAAGCTAGATCCTGAGCCAAGCACTGGGGGAATTCAAAAACAGAAGAGGCACAGACTCTAAACTCAAGGAATTTATCACACAAAGGATTAAGAGAGAGAAAAAGCACAGGAGAAATCAGAGGATGGAGTGAGCACTTTTAACTGTCCTGGTCCAAAACAGTATCATGGGGGAGTGGCACCACTACCCACATTTGCTCAATGAACACAGTTGCAATATTACTCCTACTACCACGCAGACAGTTTGAGTGGAAGATGCCTCTGGTTCCAGAGGAGAAAGCCTTGGATCAATGGTATTTTTGTCTTATTCTAAAGATACCTCAATGAGTTTAGAATACCTCAACTAGGGTAAACTCTGGAGTCATCAGGTCCACAAGCATTTACTATGTGCCAGACACTAGTCAGTGGGAATACAAATACAAGCAGAAAGACAGACAGTTCTTGACTTCAAGGACTTTATATTCTAATGAGGACAATATATGAAAATGATCTGAAATGGGGAGAAGAGGAGGTACCTGGCGTGGGGGCTTAATGGAGAAGTACTTAGTGAAAGCTGATGAGAAATGAAGAGATGATTGGATTTTTTGGGAGAAGCCATTCAATCAGAAGAAAGGATTTCAGGAGCAGAGAGTCGAAGACAGCAGCCAATTATTTTGCTTGGCAGGTTGTGGAGAAATTGGGTAGATATCTGACTGCTCTGAGGATTGTGATTCTTTTGGAATATGTGATATTGGTATAAACAGGCCCTTTTTTCTATGAAAAATGCTCTTGCTAACTCAAAAATAGGAACACAGCAGATAACTAGCTCTGAGGGGGAGGGGGACAAGGACTGTTTTTTTAATCTTATAAATCAATATTTTTAATAAAAGTTTATTTGTGAACAATGTGAATAACAAAAACATTCAAAATTATTTATAATTAAAATACTTTATTTTTTAAAAGAAGTAACAAGTTTCAAATGATTCCTGCCACACACTTTTTTGATCTATTTTCCTACACATATATACAAAGAAATTTTTGGTTGTTTTGATTGATGTATATCCTCTACTTCTTTTTCTGATTTCTTTGAGTTGCTTTATTTTATGCCTTTCTATAACTGGTTTTCTTCTTATTTATTATTTATAATGTTCTCATAGTATTCAAATTTTCTGATATATGGCAACCTTAGCCATTTCCCAATAATTGGGAAGTTAAATTGGTTGAAGATTTTTGCTATTGCCAATAATTTAGCTACAAATATTTTTTGTACAAATGAACTTTTCCCTCCACTTTTGCATTAATTCCTTAGGGTAGATTTTCTGTAATGGGATTTCTAGAATTTCAGAATCAGTTGTATAGATTTCATTTATATATATGGACAAAGCACTTTCTAAAAACCATGTCAATTTGCAGTTCTGCCAGAAGTACATAAGTATACCCATTTCTCTGCAAATAAGCCAGGATTGAGTCTTGTCACATCTAATTACTTTTGCCAATTTTATAGGCTTGAGTCACTTTGATTTACATTTCTTTGTTTTTAAGTGACAATGAATATTTTAAAGTGATTATTCTCTGCATGATCTCTTAAAACTAATTATTCATATCCTTTAACTATTTATAGACTGGGGAATGGTTGCTGCCCTTAAAGATTTGAATCTTTTTCTTGTACATTCTAAATGTCAGGCTCTTTAATTAATGTATTTAATCTGATGATTATCTCCAATCTTATTTAATATTTCAATCTTCCTCAGTATCTAGTATAGTAACTGGCATATGGAAAATGCTTAATAAATAGAAATATAAGTAGTACTTTAAATTTTCTAAAGAGTTTCATATGTAGCATATAATTTCACCCCTATACAACAACCTTTTGATCTAGATACTACAGTTGCTCTCATTCCCATTTTATAGATGAAGAAACTGAAACTCAGAGAAACTAAGTGACTTGCCCAAGGTCACAGGGCAAATGTAGACTCCAACCCAGTTCTGTTGGAGTCCAAGCTGAAAACTCTTATGATAATAGTAGCCTACATTTCCATATTTATGAAGTGCTTTATGTACATTTTCCTCAGATGAGTTTCACCAGGATACTCTCAGATTAATGCTATTCCTTATCTTTTGTTACAGATGTGGAGACTGAGGCTTTGAAAGACAAAATGACTTGCTTAGTCATATCAGTATTAAATCAGTATTAAGTACATACAAGGCATGATTAGAATCCAGATCTTCCCAACTCTAAGTCCAGTACTCTTTGTTTACTAAGCTAGTTGAATTAAACTCAAGTGACTTGAACAGTAGCTTGGCATAGGCAAGTCAAATCCCAGCTTTCTGAAGCAGATGATTTGATTTTCATTCCTAGTTTTGAAAAATCCTAATTGTGGGACCCTCTGAGGTATGCAACTTAACTTTGCTAGGTTTTAGTTGTCTTAAATATAAAATAATGGGGTTGAACTATATGGGCTCTTAAAACTTTTCATATCATAAACCTATTTGCCTGGTGAAGCTTATAGATCTCTTCTCAGCATGATGATTTATTTAATTGAAGACAATACCATTTTCACATTGATGTTAGTGAAAATGAATATATATTATATTCATAAACATACATATGTATATATTAATATATATGCACATTCTCTAGATTAGGGTAAGAACCTCTGAACTAGATGAACTCGAAGGTCTCTTCCAACTCTAAATCTTGGGATAACTTGAAATGAATATCTTCACAACTCCTTCCCATGACCGGCACTCCCTCCAAAAAAAGGGGAAAAATCACATCTGCACACCCTACTCTGAGAAAGTGTGACTATCTCTGAGAAACAATGATTGAAAGGAACTCGAAGGTGGTTGCAGAGTTAATACAGCATATGTTTCAAATCACAATGTGTTCAAAGAGCTTTTCTGTTTTTTAAATAAAGTTTGGCAGCCAGATGGATTCTACTTCATCACAGCTCTTTAGAGAAGACTCATCTAAATTCTAGGAGGAAGTAATTTAAAAGGCATTCACACCTTCCCTTATTACTTCCAACACCTTTCCTCCCTAGTCCCTCTTCACTGCCTTCCTTCTCTGTACTGACAAACCATTGTGGAAAGGACGGAGACACATAGCTAGAAAGGGGGGGGGGATCTCTGCAGGCTCTCTATGGATGAATCACGGCCATTCCCTGACAATCACTTCCAGACAGGTGTCAGCTGCTCTGAGAGATCACCAGATCTCTTCCCCAGGGAGCAACCTCACCAAGCAACAAGGCAGCCCTTTGGGCTGATATCCTTAGATCCAAGAAATTGTTGCCAATTAACAGAGCTCTGATCCTTGACCTGATCAACAGGAATTGCAACCTGTCAGAGTAGCAAGATCAGTTTCTGTGTACATTTCCCAGTAGGCATGCTCTTTCAGTCAGACATAATCTGTGACTGATGAGTGGGTTGGCATCCTCTCTTTCTTAGAGTAACTTTCATATTTAAGCTTATTTGGTAACAGTCCATATGAAGTCTGAGCAAATTACTGACAGACGTAGTTCAATGAATGGATAAACACCTAAAATTATTTTTGTAGTTAAAAAAAGATAATAACCATTAACAAATGGTTAGTTCCCAAAATTCTAGTGAGGAAATTATTGTGGTATCTCTTAACCTCTAAGCAATGTATTCAAATCACATTTCTGATAGTACCTACTTTACCATGGATAAATTATTTAAACTCACTGTGCATTAGGTAATGTTAAAACTACAAATTATAAAGATAGGTCATGGTCTGTGGTCATTGAAATTACAGGTCCTTGTGGTAGTGATACTCAGGAAACATCTTTCTTCTCCCCCAAATTTGCTCTTAAGAAATGAGTACTGGAATAGTATGCTCAGAGCTGGGTACAGCCATTTAAGAAAAATATTGCCACATTGATATCTATTCAGAAGAATGATGACCAGAAAGGTAAGTAAACTTGAAATCATGTTGCACAAAGAACATTTGAAGGAATTTAGATGTGTTCAACCTAGATAAGAGATGATTTGGCTAGGGAGAAGAGGTTAGTATGATGTAGCTTCCCTCAAGTATCTGAAGTACTATTAAATGGAAGATGACTAGTTCTTCTTTGACTTAAATGGAAGAAATAAGACCTATGGGTCTTTTAGAAGGTAGAGGGAAGAAGACAACTCACTAGAAGGAGGGGGTAGGGGAAGATCAATCCAAGCTGCTCAAAAGAAAAATAGACTACTTCTTTAGATATAGGCTTCAAAAGACTTCCAGACAAATCCATGTTAAAAAATAAAAAAGATTAAAAACCTTACTTTAGATATTGCTTCTAGATGAAATGAAGAATCATTTAAAATAAAAAGGGTTATAGCCAGAAATAGAGAGAAAACTGAAATAGACTTCCTCCCTAGAACAAATGCTTGAGGCAAGAGGGGATGTTTTTTTAAAAGAAAGTCCATTAGCTGGTAAATAATAAATTTTAAATAAAGCAGTGCTTCTTGACCATTCTTGCATTGCATACTGCCTTTGGATGGTCTCATAAAGACAATGGGCACTTTCTCAGAATTATGTTTTTGATGCATAAAATAAAATATTTAGAATTATAAAGGAAACTCAAGATTAGTCAGAATAAAGATATATATATATATATATACATATTTTCAGACATATTCATATACATTCTGTAATCTGCCTATGAAATCCCAAGGTATAGTTCCCCAGGTAAAGTCTTCTTGTTCCTGTCCCTGGAGGTCTTTAAGAGAAGTGAATGGCCATTGATTAGGTATTCTATGTACCAAAAAACCATTCAGGTATGGTTTGACTTGGATGACCTCTGAGCTCTATTCCAGCTCTGAGATTCTAGAATTCTAGGAAATCATCAAAAGAAAACTGAACAAAACAACAAATTAAAGCACATCTTTTCCCAGGAATTTTTAGCATTGACTTTTCTTCTGCCCTTTTCCCAATTTATATAAACCCACTCCAATGAAGCATTTCTCATTTATTGTGATATTTGTGGGTAGAAGCCTTGTAGTTTGTCATTTGTGAAGGCTTTGACTCATTCTGCCTATCCAAGAAGAATGATGAAAAAAATCACTGTGGTATTAGATAATTATGATGAAGATATGCAAACAAGTCATTGGGTTTCAGAGGAAAGATTTCATACACAATCTCTGGGGTAATTTAGTTCACCAGATATCTGAATAAGATTTCCCTCTATAGCATACCTGACAAATAATCATGTGTTCCCTTTAAGACCTTCAGTGAAGGGAAAACTTCTATCTTCTAGAGCAGTGCCATACACACAATAATACACAGCTCTAAAGGCTAGAAGGGTTCCTCCCTCCCTTCATCTGATATCAGTGACACATTAGTATTCTTATATCTTTTAACCCACTGCTTCCTGTTCTGTCTATCAGGAAAAATCAATCAGTAAATGTATGTAAAGTGCTTACTAGGTGACAAGCATTGTGCTAAGCACTGGTTATATAAAAGGGGGCAAAAAATAGTCTCTGCCCTAAAGGAGCTCATAATCTAATGGGGGAGACAACAAACAAGGGAAAATGTATAAACAAGCTATAAAAGATAAGTAGGAAATAATTAGAAGAAGGAAGACACTAGAATTAAGAGAGGTTGGGAAAGACTGCCTAGAGAAGATAGCATTTTAGCTGGGACTTAAAGAAAGAAAGGAAAGTCGAAAGGCAATTGAGAAGGGAGAGCATTCCAGACCTGGAGACAGTCAAAGGAAGTACTATGAGCTGAGAGTTGGAGCATCTTATTCATGGAACAACTGGGAGACCAATGTCACTGGACTGAAGAATCTGTCTTAGGAAGTAAGGTGTAAGAAAACTAGAAAGGTAAAGAGGACACTATCCAAACAGACAATGCTTTTCATTGATCCTCTCAATATTCTTGACTTTTTATTCTTTCAGATGAATTCTGCTATTTTTTTTTCTAGCTAAGTAAAATAATTATTTGGTAGTTTCATTGGTATGTCATTGAATAAATTAGTAATTAATTTCAAATTCTCTCCACATTATAATTACTTTGATCAGAAATACATAAAGATGCTATTTGAAGAGTTTAAGAAATGTTTCTATGCTTAAGATCATAGAGTTAGAGCTAGAACGACCCTCAGAATTCTCCCTCTCTCCATCGCCCACCCCAGGGAAGAAAACATTTTCTTTGAGAAATGGTTATGGGAAATGTTCTGATCTATCTTCCTGGATGTGATACAATGTTCTCCTTGTCCTTATTTCAGAAAAAAACTGGAAGGACTTGTGTGAAATGGGGCAAAGTGAACTAAGAAGAAGCAGAATATTGTACATAGTAATAGCACTATTGTGATAAGGATCAACTGAGGACTTAGTTCAAATTGAGACATACTTTTGTAGCTTTATTTTTCTTGGTTTGTGTGTGTGTGTGTGTGTGTGTGTGTGTGTGTATGTGTGTTTTCTTTTGCAACATGGTTAATATGGAAATATTTTTTGAATGACTTCACATATATAATTGATATATTGCTTGTCTTCTCAGTGGATAAGTGAGGGGTTGGAGTTAGGGAGAGAATATATAACTCAAAATTAAAAAAAATTAATTAGGTATATGAAACATTACAAAAGCAATATCTAAGAAAAATTTCTTATTTTTTTGTGTGTGTGTGTCATGAACTTCTCTGCAGGCCTATAAAAACCTATGAATTCTTTTTCAGAATAATGTTTTTTAAAATGCATAAAATAGGATAACAAATTTAAATATTGTTTTATATATTGATAAGTATATACACATATGTTAATGTGTGTATATATATGCACAAAGTGCATACAACTGTGGTTTTAAAGCCTTACTTTACAATATATTACTTATGTGCCCAAGTGCAAGTAATCTGATCTCTCCAGGCTTTAGAAGTATCATTTATAAAATGTGAAAATTAGCATTTACTCTATATATCTCATAGTGTTGGGGTGGGGTGAGCTACAATAAACTATAAAACATTTGAGAAATGTGAGCTTTTTGTAACAAAGTGAAGAATCATTTAAGATAATAAAAAATGTTACATGGATAGCTAGAAGACTCCTTCCTAGGCCATATATTAAGGGTAAGGTAGAGGGTATTTTTTATATCTCTAATACTTACCTTTGTTTAAAAAACATTTTGGGGTATTTCATTACTATTTACTAATTATATTTGATTTAAAAAATATTAATTTTTAAATTTTGAGTTCTAAATTCTCTCTCGCTCTCTTGCCATTCCTACACTATTTGATAAGGTTAGCAATATGATATCAATTATACATATACAGTCATGCAAAATATTTTCATATTAACCTGTTGCAAAAAATACATAAAAATCCCAGGAAAAGTAAAAAACCTATGACTCAACTTGTAGTCAGGGTTAATCAGTCATCATGGTTCATTGAGAATGATCTTGGATCATTGTCTGGATCAGAGTAGCTAAGTCACAGTTAATCATTACTACAATAGTGCTGTTACTGTGAAGTGTTCTTTCAGTTCTGCTCACTTCTCTTTGCATCAGTTTGTATAAGACTTCTCAGGTTTTTCTGAAACCATTGATTATTTCTTGTAGCACATATCCTTCATAATCATTCACCACAACTTTTTCAGCCATTCTCCAATTTATGGGCAGGGGAATGTTTTTTTTTTAAACCCTTACCTTCCACCTTAGAATCAATATTGTGTGGTTCTAAGGCAGAAGAGTGACAAGGGCTAGGCAATGGGGGTTAAGTAATTTGCCCAGGATCACACATCTGGGAAGGGTCTGAGGCCACATTTGAACCCAGGACCTCCTGTCTTTAGCCCTGGATCTCAATTTACTAAGCTACCCTAGCTGCCCCTGGGAATGTTTTTTTTTTTTTTAAAGAAAATTCATTAGCTGGCCAATAATCTTCCAGAATTGTCCTAGAAATTCTTTCAGCTGAAGCTCTAAAACAAGACTCATTGAAAAGAAACAAAGTCTTAAAACTTCCCACAGAAGATAGATTCAAAGATCATATCAGCATTTATCTACAATGTTTATATTTGACTGTGACTCTAGCACTGTTCCACGTGAACAAATGGAGAAAGATTATTAGGTTAGTGCAAAGATGACTGTGAAAAGCATGCATTTCTTTACCGATTTTTCTAATGGAAGTATTAAGGACTGCTTTAGCCAAATATGCACAATTTTTTCCACATGAAAAGCAAGAAATAGGAAAATTAGGGGTGAGATGGAAAAATCTTAGAATCAATAGAGACATAATCTTAATTTAATGATAATTTCCCTGACTATTGATCACACTCATTCATTAAATATTTGAAGATTATCCTCTTGTAGGCTAATTTCTGTGATATAGTCATCTCATATTACTTTGTTTATACTTTCAATTTATGTTTATTTACTTATCTACACACACATTATTTTTGACTTCAAATACTTTAGGGCAGAGATGGTCTTATTTTGTCTTTGTTTATCCACTTGTGACTGGTAGAAAGAAGACAGAATGAATAAAGTACGAGACTCTTGATTTATGAAGACTTGAATTCTCATCTTGCTGAAATCATTTATGAAGACAAGTTACTTATCCTTTCTTAGCCTAAAATTCTTCATCTATATAATGGGGATAATAGTAGAACTTAATTTACAAAGGTATTATGAGGATCCAATGAGGCAATATATGTAAAGCACTTCACAAACTTTAAAACATTACATAAACATTGTAATTATTATTATTGTTGTTAATAAATGCATTTTGAATGAATAATAGCTCCAGGTAGTGATATCCAACCAGTAAATATGTTTTTCCTATTCTGGATGAGCCCATAAATTATATATGTGGTTTTTATTGGGGGGGGGTTGCATCTGTCATTTCAGTTGTATATGGAATTTCTTGGAGATGAAAACTTTTCATTGATGCAAAATGGCACCTATTCTGCATTTCACAAGTTTCAGAGACTTGCTTAGGGCTTTGAGAAGTTAGCCAGACACAACTGAAACATCTGAATAATACACAAACAGACTCAGAAATTTTATCCTGTGGTTTAGTTTTGCATATGGTCTTGTGGCTTTGAGGGCCAATAAACTCTACCTTCTATCCTCTACCCTACCCAGCTACCTACCTATATATATATATATATATATATCATATATATATATATGAGAGAGAGAGAGAGAGAGAGAGAGAGAGAGAGAGTGAGTTAATAGAGCTCAGGTTAAAAAAAACCATCCTAGAGAATTATCCAGGTTTGTATATATATCATGTACTTAATAAATTCATTCACTCAAAGGGGTTTTGGATGCCAAACTAAGGCATTTGGTAATGGATGGCCCCTGAGAATTTCTATAGAGAGGAGTAAAATGATAAATGATAGAATAATCTAGTGGAAAATATCCTGGCTTTAGAGACCAAGGACCTGGCCAGCTCTTTGTTATCTGACATTAGGATAGACACTTAGTTTCTCTAGGTCTTTGTCTTTTCTTTAAGAAAATTAGGGTATTGAACTAATTAATTTCTTAATTCTATTTCAATTCTAATGCCAACAACTAAGACTTTACCTTTGTATTCTAATGGAGTGCTGACTTTTGTCAGTCATTACTCTTGCTTTCCCCTGTGAAAAAAGTTCATCTTCCTCTCCATCTTATTATACAACGTATACATTATATTAGCATATGCATGGATATTATATACAATTGTTTTTTACTCATTAGACTCTAATCTTTTGAGTAGAAATTGTTTCATTCTTTGTTTTCTCAGTGCTTGTCATACAGTAAGCACTTAATAAATGCTTGATGGTTGATTTCTTTTCTGAAGACAAAGCTAGACATCTATTGAATAATAATTTGGTGCCTGGATAAGACTTGGGACATCTAAAAGACAACAATCTAATAAAAATTAACATGTTTTCAAAAGACCACATAATTAGTTCATTCCAGAACAAGTCATTTTTAGTAGTTGCAAAGTGTTCCTAACAGCTACTACTGAGTTTTTAAAAGTTTATTGATTTGTTTTGTTTTTTATTACAAATATTTATAGATGAGAACTACTTTCTGAGAGTTCTTATAAGAAATTAAAATAGCTACATAAAACTAATAATACAGTGACTTTATCTGAAAATAAATGAAACTTTTCACATCTTCAGCACCCTCCATTTCTCTTTTTCTAAAATAATGAACAGAAATAGATTCCCTCCCTTTTTCCTACCTTCTGTCTTGTTGGGAAAAAAATGGAAAACAAATTTCTTGCAAAAAATGTACATAGTCAAGAAAAACAAATTTCATCAATGACTATATATTATGTACACACATATGCATATATTCAAACAATGATTATATTATATACATATTCTATGAATAATAATATGATGTTATAATATATTATATGATAATATAATATAATGTATGATTCTGTACCCTGATTCTATTACCTCTCTGTCATGTATACCACATTTTGTCATTGCTCCTCAGGATTCATGAGTAATCATTACAATGATCATAATTTTATACTTAATTAGCATTTATTGAGTACCTAGTGCTTTCTAAACATAACATTTACACCAGAATTACTTAAATGATTTGTCCTGTTCCTGCCTTCCAGGACCTTGTGGAGAGATATACAAGATGATGTCAAAATAAATGACATTAACAAAAAAGGAGAACTATAAGAGGAACGATCAAGATGGTGAGGTGCCTGAAGATGCCATATGAGTGAGTACCAGGTGAAGGAGAAAAGAGAAGACTGAGGGTGTCTTCACTATATAATTGTCTTTAAGTATTTTAAGGGTCACATGGACAAATAATTAAACTTGTTCTACTTCTCCCCAGAGGATACAATTTAAGAACCAGTGTGCAAGGTATAAACATACAGATTTAGGCTCCATGAAAAGAAAACCTCTTTACCAATTAGAGCTACCCCAAAGTGGAATGGGCTGCCTCATGATTTAGCAAGCTCCCCTGCAATGGACTTTAGAAGATAGTTGATCACTTCTTAGTATTTTATAGGGTGGGTTTTAGGCCAGGCTAGAAGATATGATCACCTTCTTAATGAAAATACTTAAAAGGGGGCATAAATTGAATGTTTTAAGTTGTGTTCTGTTTTAAAAGTCACATTGCTTTATATTCAAACTCCATGATTTAGCATTATGAACCCTATGGACAGAGGATTGCACATAGTAGGCTCCCAATGAATGTTTGTATAAAGGTTAAATGACTGAAACATATACTCCATGAAACAACAATTCAGTTACTCAATATTCTAATTTATAAGGTCACCAAAATTTAATAAGTATTTATTATGTGTGAGGTACTTTTCTGGTTTTTAGTTGTAGAAAGATTAAAAATAATGACAGGGTCTGCTTCTTAGAAACTTATAGTCAATTAGGAAGAAAGGCTAAACCCTTGACAAAATTGAACATTTTTCTCCCAATGCAACTAATTTCTTTTTGGACTGGATAACTAACAGAGTACACTAAAAATTGTTTGGCCCATACAATCACTAAAATCCCAAGAGAAATGTTAGCTTCTATTTGGAGAGGAGGTTGAATCTAAGCTGAGTGTAGGAAGCTAAGTACTCCTTTAGCTTTCACCATTCCATTACCTGAGCAAAGTCTGTCCTTAGGGATCATTAGTGACAAAAATCTATGCCAGTGAGGGAAATGGGCTATTGAGATAAGAGAAAAGAACTCTGATAAGTGATTCAGTCATAGGATTTATGGATGAGAGGATTCTCAATGACACCCCCTCAGTTTCCTCAGGAGGACATTGAGAATTGGAGCAGAGGAATCAAATACTCAACATTATTCAGCTAAAAAGTGGTATTGCCAAGATTTAAACCAAAGTTTCTTGCTGGGAGCCATCAAGCCCATGCTGTCTGACATGGGCACAGATGGAAACTGAGGACTTCAAGGTGCTCCCCAGGAAAGATGAGACACCCACTGAACCCCCTCTATGTGACTTCTCCCACTAACTTCCCCTACTATTGGCCAGGATTGTTGTTCTCTCCCCAGTTACAGAAGAAGTAATATGAGAGCAAATACTCATGGGATTTATACATATGCCCACTTTTATCCCCATAGAATAATATCCCAAAGATCATATTCACAGAATTAAAACCCAAGGATCATGACCCACTACTCATTCCTTTCTCTCTCAGCAGAGGCACACTCAGATGCCCCACACCCATTGCAAGCCAAACACACAGGCACATCAATCACTCCTCTAAGCACAAGCTGCTGCAACACACTTCACTGTTTCTGTTTGTATACGATAACCAGGCAACATCGCTAAAGTGCCTTAATGAAACAGAGAAAAAAGTAACATGGAAATTGAGGAAATTCCTGATTCTGGTCTGTCTTAAATTACCCTTTAACCGTGAACCTAGCTGCAAAATGTCTTCTTACCCATCTCCTAAGTAATTCTGATTGATTATGAAAGCTGATCAAAAGCATCAATGATTCTCTAAGCTGGTCATCCCACAGGTCAGGGGGAACTGACCCCCTGGTTACCCTGCCTATGCAACTTATCTCTATCACATATTTCTCTGTTGGAGCAACATGGTGTATGATCACAGAATGTTGATTAAGCAATTTTTTAATGTGTGACATATCCAATTATCTGTAGAAGATCATGTTATGTTAAAAAATGAGACTGTGTGCCAGAAAAGCATGTATCTACTGAACTATATAATAAACACAAACTCTGTGCCAGACAGAATAGCTTTGTGACACCCAAGTATCGGGTTCTGAGCATTCAGCTGTCTCCCACTCCTCATTATTTGCCTGAGCCATCACACCTAGACAGAAAACAACACTCAGCTTTGAGAGACTGCTGGTCAGGCTTTTGAAATCCTGGTGTAGGCTTTTGGAAGTCTCTTAACTGAAAGTCTACATTCTGGCTTAGTACACGGTAACAGGCAAAAATAATTGGTCTTTAAATGCATTTTTAGAGGCAAGTAGGTAGCCAGACATTCAGAGATACTTGAATTCAAAGTTTACCTCAGATACTTACTACCCGTATAACTAATCCTGGGGAAATGACTTAAATGCTGTCTACCACAGTTCCCTCATTAGTAAAATGGGTTAATAATAGTACCTTAGAGGTTTTTAGTGTACATCATGAGATAACATGTAAAAATCTTGTGAAACTTACAATGATATAAACAGACCCAGCTGTGATGATGATGGTAATGATGAGGATGATGATGATGATAATAATGACCACCACCTCTGTGATGTTAATAGATAGCACACCATATATTATGTTATATATTATGACATATTTCATATATATGAATACATATTTAATCAATATAATATACTCTACTTTCATATACTATAATGTATTATACCATATTATACTATGCTATACTCTGCTCTACTATAATAATATAATATATGATATATGATATAACATGATATAACATCATATCATATCATATCATATCATATCATATCATATCATATCATATATCTCTGGCTTTAGTGTCAGAAAGACTAGAATAGAACAGTTCTGGAAAGGTAGAAGTTGCAATGACTAACAATGTCTCAAATATAAATGCATTATCTCATCAAATTTCTGGCTTGGCTACTCGCTATGGAAACATAAGAGGTGCTGCTTAACCTCTCTGAACCTCAGTTCACTTGTCTGCAAAGTGGAGTGATTAACATGTGCACTTCCCTAACTTCACATGGCTGTCCTGGAGGGAGTGCTTGGTAGATCTGAAAGTGTGACGTAAGTGAGCTAAGCTCTTATACATAGATTAATATCTAAAATCAAGTGGTTCAGAAAATTTTAAAGGCTTTCTTTTTCCTATATCAAGACATCGAGGACTGGTGGCAACAAGAGTGAAAGGGACCTTGTAATAAACATATTTAACATGAACTGATTATAATTAAAGGTCAAGGATTGCTCTTGCCTACGAATTGTATGGACAGAGCTCACATCACCAAATAACTTTCCCTTTCTAATAATTATGCATAATGTTCCCAATTGCCATCCTGTCTGTCACCCAATTCCTGCTGCAGAATTTTTAGCTGGGTGTCATTCTAAGAGATATATCCCTCTGTTCCTCTAAATTGCTTTGTCCCTTACTACACTGCATTGAGAACTATTTTCTCTGGGCAGTTTTCTTGACCTCTGAGCTTAATTTTCCCTTTAGAAGTCTATAGAGCTGTTTGCTACATCTTTTATGTAATGATATTCAGTTAACTTTGATTAATCATTGTCTAAAACCTATGGTTGTTTGCTTAGTGGCACATCAAAACTTTGCAGTCCCATCTCCCAACCCCCCTGCCCCCCCAAAAAAAACCTTCTAGGAATTTACAAATCACTGAAAAAAATATCCCAGTTAAGTCAAAGTTCACTTAACTGTGGGAACCCAAAGGGAGAATAGCCATCAATATTAGTTACTTTATTCTAAAAGCTGGATGGGATTCTAGGGCTTATATAGTTGAACCTCCTAATTTTACAGAGGAGAAATTGAGGATCAGAATAGAAAAATGACTTTCCCATTGTCACAAAAGTAGTAAATGACAAAGCTTAGAATCAAATTCTCCTGACTTTGAGACCAGTACTCTTTTGGGGGAGATAGTGTCACGTTGGTGATGAAATTAGGAAGTTCTAGATTCAAATTCTTCCTCTCATGCTCACTATCACTTATCTAAGCCTCAATTTGTCTGCAAGATGAGTATAATTCTCCCTGCAGAATCTACCTTTCAAGATTGATGTGGACCTAATATGAGGCAATGTCAAATCAAGTCAATAAGCATTTAAGTATAATTATCCCTTGCTATATCATGGTTAACTTACTGGGAACTTCACTTTATCAAAGCTTTATTTAAGTTCTGAAGATTAAATTTAATTCTCCCCTGATTTTAACAATGAAAATACTTAACTCTCCCCTGATTGTGAAGATTAAATTGTAACCCCTGTCTATTTTCAGAACACAGTACTTAAAGTTGAGTATGATGATCTGCCCATTTTAGATTTAATCACCAAAGGTATAAACACCCTATTGACACTTGCATGGGGGAGGTCTGTGACCCACATGGGTGATAGTAGGTGACAAATCAGAATCGACTTTTTTGGGCAGTCCTAGAGCAGAACATCAACTGTGATTGGTAGACATAAAATTAGGGGAAGACACAGGAAGTGATGCAAAGGAAGTATCTTTAAAAGGATCTGTTACTTCCTGTGAGAGAAGAATTCTTCATTTCTTGGAGTGCTGACTGGACTTGAGACCCTGTTTCCTGGTGAGACTGATAAAGAATATGCTGACTGGACTGACATGTGGTGAGTGAAAAAGCTGACTCTTAATTGCTGGATTGTCTGGAGAAACTAGTCTCAGGAAAGACTTATCCTCTTGAGAGAGTCTCCCTGTATCCCTGAGGCTGAGAGAAGGGCTGAAGATAAATTACTTAGTGCTCAAGCTAGATATTACCTTATCCTCTCTGATTTCTTGCTTCACTCTTTTTACATTTTGTAAATAAATTATAAATAAAATCTCTTTGGAATTAATTAAATTCCTGACAACCACACTCATAAAATATAAAGTCCAACCCTTTTTAATTAAAACTCCTTTTTCTCCTTTACAAAATCTAATTCTGTATTGCAGTTTTCACTATATTGTGGATTTTCATTCAAGTTGTGGAATAGTATTTCATTGGTGAGTACCCATATGGAATTTTATGTTGTTAAAATTGCCTAGGTTTAAGAATGTAAAAAATGTTTAAGATCATATGAAGTATTTGCAAGAGTGTGGGAAATGTTAATAAGAGTATGAACAATGTTTATAGGGGAGTGAGAAGGGTTTATAAAGCCTTAAAATATAGATAAATAATAAAATTAACATAACACTGCTACTTCACGGATTTTCACCTATCATTGGGGTTTCTGGAATATAACTACCAAGATAGGTGAGGGATCATTATACTTGCTATATGTGAGATGTGAGAAGATAGGTGGCATAATGGATAGAGCACTGGAGTCAGGAAAACCTGAGTTCAAATCTGACCTCCAGTCAGTTTATTAGCTGTGGGCAAGCCATTTAATCCAGTTTTCCCAGGTACTTCTATTTCTTCTTGTTTTTCCCATAACTACTTGAAGCATCCACCTCCAACCCCAATCTCTTTTTCTTGGCTTAAGAAGAATGCTACTTTGGGTAGCAAAAAGCCTATAGGAGAAGGGAATGATAGTGGTGGGGAAGGATAAAAATCCAAAACAGCTTTATGCATCATACCTTTCTAACAATAATAATCATCCCAGGGCCACATTATCAGGACAAGCATTCTAAGGAAAAAGTCTACAATAAAATGTTTCTTTCAAGCAAAGGTCACTCAGATTTTCTAGTTATATTGTGCTTTAAATTTTGTAATACTTTTTGGAGATTATCTTCCCATGTGCCTAAAATCATTCTAGGATCTAGCAAGAAGCAGTTCTTTATTCTAAAGACTCTGAAAGCACTGCTTTGTACCCTCCTTTACTAGTGCAGCTGCCTGCAGCAGGAGCCCTCTTCACTTGGGAGTACTCTAACACATTTCTGTGTTACTATCCTGGGTCCAAGGTATGCCACAGGACCTGGTTTGCTCTCTGATAATAAGTAAAAGAAATTTTTCTGCTATCTATCTAGTCAGCCCCAAAGTTTTTGGGTTATTCAAATGCTGATTAACTTATGACATTCTTATTGGTCCCTATATCTAGCTGTATCTATATCGACATCTGTGAATAATTTATATAGAGAGACAGTGTAATGGTACAGTGGATACAGCATTGATCCTGGAGTGAGCCAGATGAGTTCAAATACAGCCTCAAGACACTTACAAACTGTGTGACCAAGGGCAAGTAACTTAAGCTCCATTTGCTTAATCTCCTGGAGACCAAAATGGCAAACCATTCCAATATCCTTGTGTGAAAACTTATTTTTCATACACTCTATTAATTCCTATATGTTTAGGGAAAATTATTGTGTATTTCTATGCCTGTGATCTGGGTTGGAGACACCAACTATCCTGTCTGCTGTTTGTTGCATTTTTTTGGCCTTGGAAATCCCTTGGGAATATTTTTATTTTTAACAGAATTTTTAACAGAATTAATAAATGAATGATACAAGAGTTCTTTTCCTGAGTGTGTGACCTGTCTACCTGTGGGGACAGGGAGGGGTGGATAGGTTAATGGACCATGTCTTAATTATCTATCTTTAATTAAAGATGGCTTGGAATGGTCAAGGGAGGGAAAGAATCAACAAGCTCCTAAAACTCTATTAGGTTGCCTGACCCAGTTTAGCTCCTCCCTAAAGCCAAGAGAGTCATGGAGACCTATATTACTTTATTAATTACATTGCTGGCCTAACTAATAAAACCAATATAATCAATAAACTTTTATTCTTACCCCTAAATCAGTCTCTAGATAATTTTATTTGTAACAGTTACTGAGAAAACCCTATAAATAGTATGGTGTACAGGATCACAAAGAGCCAGACACAACTGAACAACAATTATATGTGTGTGAATAATAATAATAGTAATAATAATAATAAAAAATAATAAAATAAAGTTGGTACATAATATAACATTTTAAGATTTCCAAAATGCTTTAGATATCTTACCTCATATTATCTTCATAAAAGCACTATAATGTAAGTTATCTTATTATCCCCATTTTAAAATAGAAAGTGAATTCTAAAGAGGTCTCTTGGTCACTTGGCCAAGGTCACACAAATAGTTAAGTGTCTGAGACCTTGAAGCCATCAAATTTATCTTCTGCATCTGACCGATTAAATCTTTTCTAGAACATCTCCAACAAATGACCATCCATTTTTTATGCTTGATGACCCCTAGAGGTGGAGAGGAGGGGTAAAACCTAATAGCTCTTCAAGCAGATATTTCTACTTTTGAATATTTCTAATTGTTAGGAAGTTTTTTCCTATGTTGGTTCAAATCTGCCTCTGTGAAATTTCCATTGACTGTTCCTAGTTCTCCCCTCTGAATTCAAGAAGGACAGTTAATCCCTCTTGTAGGAATTTTATTGTTGTTTGGCTATTTCAGTAGTGTTTAACTCTCCATGACCTCTTTGCAGTTTTCTTGGCAGAGACTAGAGCAGTTTTCCATATCTTTCTTCAGCTCATTTTACAGATGAGGAAACTGTGGCAAAGTTAAGTGAATTGCTCAGATTCACACAGCTACTAAGTGTATGAGGCTGGATTTAAACTCAGATCCTCTGAACTCCTTGCCCAGCCCCCCCCTCCCCCATCCACTATGACATGGAGACAGCCATTCAAATACTTGAAAATAGCAGATATGACTGCTAAATTTTCCTCCTCAAAATAAAATCTCTGATTCCTATATTAAAAATAATATGTCAAGTCAGGCTAACTCTGGTTATTTTTCACTTTTCTCCTGGACATCTCCTAGTCAACCTTTTTACCACTATACACATATCTGCTATGTTGCTTCCCCTTCCTCAATTTTTCATTCTTGGAACAATCAGATCATTACTATCATTTTAATTGCTGTCAATCCATTTCCCTATGGTTACTCTTGCCACCTCTATATCTCCTTGAATAGTATTCCATTATGTGTGTTGTCTCCCTCTATTATAAAGATTTTTGGTATACAGATACCTTTTATTGACATGGTCTTTTTTGATATTATGATAAATTCCATTAATTCCTTTTCTGAACAGCATTTTGAAATATATCAAGTAAAGCACCTTAGATGTTTTTAAAAATTCTCTTCTGTATTAGAATTTCTGTCTTAGAATCAATACTGTGTATCAATTCCAAAGCCCAAGAGTGGTAAGGCCTAACCAATGGGAACTAAGCAAATTGCCCAGGGTCACACAGTCCACCCCAGCTAAGCGGCCAGGCTGTGAAACACCCCCCTTCCGAGTGCAGACTGCCCACCACCACTCTCTGTCAGGTTCCACACCCAACCTGTGGAGCTTCCACTGCTACTGCTTTGCCCACTAGTTCCAGAAGCTGCTGGAACATAACCAACCCTGGCTTGGCTTCTCCTGCTGGAGACCCAACCCCTGGCCAAGACGCCAGGCTGGGGACCTACCCCTTCCCCATGATTTTCAAGTCTCTGCCACTTCTGCTGATCCCTGCTCCTGTTTCACACCTACCTCAGTGCCAGCTGTTGAGTGAAAAGACTCCCTTCCCCATCCCCAGCCCAGTGCAGGGGGGAAATCCCTTCCCCCACTTTGCAGCTGGTTGCCTCCTATCCTCTATAAGGATCTTTGTCTTGTCAAGGGGTTCCTGACCTGCTTTCCTCTACCCCAACCTGCCTTACTTCCTTCTCTCTCAGCCTCTGTCCAGTTTTGTAGTCATATTTTCCATTTTGGTTTCTGTTGGCCCTTAACCACACCCCTTACTCCAAAACCCACCCCTAACTGCACCCCTAAACCCTTCCTATTGTAGTGCTGACTCTTGGCACTCACTGCTTTTTCCTTTCTAATTCTTTTCTCTCTTTCTTCTTGTTTTTCCTCTTTTCTTTTTTCCCTTTTCCTGCTTAGCTACAATGGTTGCTTGCTGCCCCTAGATGCCAGCAACAAATAAATAATTAAATAATTTTTCCCCTTAATTTTTTTTTTAACGAACAAAAATCCAATGAGGGGCACCTGAGTAACTTAGTAGATTGAGAGCCAGGCCTAGAGATAGGTCCTAGGTTCAAATCTGACTTCAGACACTTCCCAACTGTGTGACCTTGGGCAAGTCAGTTGAACCCCATTGCCTAGCCCTTACTATTCTTCTGCTTTGGAACCAATGCACAGTATTGGTTCCAAGATAGAAGGTAAGGGTTTTAAAAAAAGGAAGAAATCCAATAAAATCATAAAAAATAAAATAAAATAAGTTAAATACCCTCAGCTTACCCTACCCTCATTCCTTATAATAATAATAATTAAAAAATAAATCAATAAAAATATAAAAATTTTATTGATCAAAATGCTAAGCAGCATAAATACTACCATACAGGAAAGTCTTCTGCTATTTACCCAATTAGAGGCATGTAAGATTGCAAATTCCCTACTTCTCTTTGTACTCCTAGGAAATTTTATTTTTCTGATCTTCAATATTAAGGCAAAAAATGCTACTATATGAAAGATTAAAGCAGAAATGCAGACCAACAGGAAAATTCAGTCTAAAAATTTCAAACACTTACATGATTTAATGAAAACTACTGATCCCATACAAAACAAGTCTGAATTTTATGAGTCTATTCCTGAACCACAAATGGAGGACAATCTTATTTCTCCCAAAATGGAGATGAGACATCCCTCTCATATACATCAGGCATAGATCCTTCTCTCTTGTACTCTGAAACATCTCTCTCATGCTTTGCTACTCTTGGATGATCTTACCTCTCCTGATCCTTCTTCTAATCCCCTGTCCTCTCCTGTACCTTTTCCCACCCCACAACCAGCCCCAGTCCCAATCCTGAAGAAATCTTGTCCTGCTACAGTACAGGTTCCTATCCATGTTGCCTCAGTACACTCAACTTCTAAGGAATCACAGCCATTGAATGACTCCTATGAAGGCCTTTTTCCCTAAAGGGAAATGCCCGAAATAGGACACAATGAGGATGTGGTAACCCTAAGACACCAAATACCTTTCACTTCTCAAGATATTAGAGAACTGAAATACAATATGCCTCATTTTGAATGTGAACCATGGGTGGTGACCAAGAAGATGGCTGATTTTTATTAATATGACCTATCCTATAAGGATGTTGAGAATTCGCTCAATGCTTTTCTAATGGAACGTGAGAAAAATAAGATCATCTCTCATGTTAACAAGGTCCAGGGGCATGGTGCAGCACACTGACCAGCTCAGAATCCTGAATGGGATTATAATAGTCCCGAGGACAAGTTGCAATTAAATCATTGTGGGAGGCCATTATAACAGCTATGGGAGAATGCTCCAAGGATACAGAAACATGATCAAAATTTGAAAGACGTAGACAATGGGATGATGAGACACCCTCACAATTCATGGATAAGCTCATTGAGCTTGGGGGTCGGTGTCTAGACCTTGATATTTCTAAAGACAAAGATATTAAGCAAATAAAGGGACATTTTGTCAACAACTCTTGCAGGGTGGTCAATGTTTATTTTAAGACACATTGCCATGGTGGTCTCCGATGTACCTTGAAGAGTTGAGGAACACTGCTGCTTATGACTTTAAAGGCCAAAAAGAAAAACAAGAAGAGGCTAATAATGTCAGAAACTTTTAGAAAAGAAGTCTTATCTTTATAGGATAGGTTTGATAAACAAGACAAAGGGCATGATGCTCAACCAATTGCTTTAGCTCCTTTCCAAGAATCTAACTGTCAGTTCCTCATCTGCCACTTCTGTCAGAATGTAAAAATGGAGATTTGAATTCTGGACGCCATTTCCCAGAAGTCCTTGCTCACTTCCCAAAATGCCCTGTAACCTCACCTGGACCAAGAGTAAGATGGGGTATTTAACCTGGATGTAAAGGCTACGTGCCCTTTTTCCTACTTCTGCTTTGGAGCAGATGCGTCTCTCATGATGTGAGTGAAATTGAATTAGGCCTCTCGGCCCACCTAGCATGTGCCTTTCTTACTTGTATTTTCTTAAATTCTCAACCTTTAATAAAACTCTAAAAAAAATCCTCCTTGCAGAGAGAAACTAATTTCTACCTGCCTCAATTCCCCCCTAAAATTTTAATCTTACAAGAAGAAGGGCCACATAATGATGGACTGTAGGAATTTTCCCCAGGCAATGATGAACTATACCAACCAGAGAAATTCTTATAGGAACAATTACAGGAATGATAATTATAATGGTGATTTCAGAAATCTTAATTTTAGGACTGATAATAATAATCCTTAGGACATAAATCATGCACCTGACAACTCATACCTAATAACCCTGAAGCACTATATTTTGAGTGGAGCTTGCCCCCAAACCACCCAGGGTGCTACTGCCCTTCAGGGGGGAACCCAAAGTACTACCAAAAGATTATAAAGGTTTATGGGGGGCTTGGGGGCAGAGGAATCAGAGTATAAAACCTTTGATTTTCTATACCCTAACATCTTACTGCTCATTGACCCTATACACTGCCCCCCCCCCCCATACTGATGAGCCCCATGTAACATTAAAGGTTGGTAATACCTATTATGATTGTCTTTTGGACACTGGAGATTCCTGGTCTGTATTAAAGAGTACACCTGATTCAGATTGCAGTTCTTTTGGTTTAGTTAATGTCAAGGGGGTATAGGGACACCCCAAAAGGTTCCCAAAATTTCTCCTAGAATAGTGTCCATAGGACCCCTTAGTGTGGAACTCTCTTTCCTCTTAATACCTGGCTCCTTTATAAATTTTCTAGTGAGAGACCTGTTATGCAAGCTTATGACCACAATAACTTGCTCTCTAGATGGCTCTATGACACTGGAACTGCCTGAGGAATCCTTAACTTTAATCCCTGTACTTCTTTCAGATGCTCATGAAAATAAGGATACTCCTATTTTTGAGATCCCGAGTGATACACCTGAGTCTCTCTGGACCACATCATCTTCTGATGTTGGCCTACTTAAATTGGCTATCCCTGTCCAAATTCAAACAAAAGCTAGCCCACATCCTTCCATTCCTCAATAAAACTCTTTTGAAGGAAGTAATTGATGGCATTACATCTGTAATAAATTCATTGATTGACCAAGGCATTAAAATTCCCTGTAAATCTGAATATATTATACCCATCCTGCCTTTTAAAATCCCAAACTGGGGCCTGATGGCAAGCATCTCTATTGATTTGTCCAGGATTTGAGAGATGTGAACGATCACATTATAAAGAGACACCCTGTAGATTCCAACACAAATAATGCTATTTCTTTGATTCCTAGCATAGCTACTACATACTTTAAAATAGTAGAGTTGTGCATAGCTTTCTTTCCTATACCTATACATGAGAATGCCAGGAATATCATTGCTTTCACCTGGAAGTGCTCCCTGTAGACTTGGGCTTGTCTGTCTCAAGGGTTCATTGTCAGCCCCACCTTGTTCACACAATTCATAACTGCTGATATAGATTCCATAAAATTTAAATATAGCCCAAATGCTGAAGCATGCCAAGAGGATAGTAAGAACCTTCTTTTAGAGCTACATAAGAGAGGCCACAAGGTCTCCAAAGACAAAGTTCAGTGGAATGTCTCCAAGGTACAATATTTAGGCGTAATTCTAACTGATGGGTCCCATTTAATTTCTCCCAAGTGTATTGGAAATATTCAAAAGTTAAGCACTTCTACCACTAAAAAGCAATTGAGGGTGATTCTTGGAGCAACAGGATTTTGTCTTGCTATGGGGAAATCACTAAGTCCCTTATAACATTCACAAAAGACTTGGTCCCTGAACCACTTAAATTAGAAACAATACCTAATAGCTTGTTCAAATTTAAAACAAGCTATCCTGTCTGTTCCTGCTCTAGGCATACCAAATTATGAAAAACCTTTTACCTTATATGCCCATGAACAGAAAGGGGGAGCTTCAGGTGTTCTCTCCAACTTTTGGGATCTGCTCAATGTCCTGTAGCTCATTATTCAGCCCAGCTTGATCCAGTAGCTGCCAGAGTACCACCATGTCTTAGTGGAGTGGCTGCCACAGCCTTATTGGTAACCAAATCTTCCAATCTGGTATTGGAATGCTCTCTGACCCTAATGTGCCCACATGAGGTTGAGGCATTGTTATTAAGACATAGGACACATGTATTTACTGACCAAAGGATTAATAGGTATAAGATAACCTTATTGAATAATGAATATATCACACTAAAACACCATGGAGTTCTTAATCCTGCAACCTTGCTCCCTAATTTACCAAATTCCAGAGAACCTTTATATGATTGTACATCTTTACCATCCACTGTTGATAAACTTCATAATGATTTACTGGACACCCCTTTGGATAATTTGGATTTAATATTATTTACAGATGGTTCTTAATTTATGAGGGATGGTGTGCGCTATATGGGAGCTATGGTAGTTACTGAATTTGATACTCTGTGGTCTGCTTCCTTACCCTCAAATGTAAGCACACAGGGTGCAGAACTCACCACTTTGAAACAGACCTGTATTACTGCAAGGGATAAAAGAATCTTAATTTACAAGGACTACCGTTGGCACACTATGGCTTCAGAGGGGATTCTTAACATGAGCTGAAAAATAAATTGCCAATGCAAACCTTAGTACTGAACTTCTTTCTGCCATCCAGCTCCCTGAAGCCACAGGTAGCACTGACCCTCTCTCCAGGGGAAATAGCCAAACAGATATGGCAGCCAAACTAGCAGCCTTAGAAGGTCCTGAATTAATTATGCCACTAACAATTACTGATAATTTGGATCTATTCATTTATTTTAATGACGAAGTGGAAAAATGGAAGCAGAGATTTAAACCAAACAGATAAATGGAGTATTGGTATCATCAGATGGCAAACTCCTGCTCTCTAGAGCTTTCCATAACCAGATTTGTCACTCCATTCATGAACATGGTCATTTTGGGACCAAGGCATTATAGACTCTGTTAAAAGAGTATGGATAGCACTGGAATAACTACAATTGCCTCAAAAGTTTTTATAGCTAGTCCTACCTACCAGGCCTTTAATCAACATGCCTTTTGAGTAAAGGCCTTTGGTGGCCATCATCTTGCTTACACATCGTTTGAGAACCTACTAATTGACTTTATCTCTATGCTAAAACCTAGATAGTATAAATTTTGTCTGGTCATAGTCAATCAACTGACCACATGGTGTGAAGCATTTTCTATTGCTCATGCCCCAGGAGCTTTTGTCGCTAAAATCCTTTTGAAAGAAATTATTCCTCGTTTTGACCTGCCATTATATATTGATTTGGATAAAGGAATTCATTTTACTGATTCAGTCTTATTGCAAATTTATTCATATTTGGGGGATAACTCCTAAATTTCATATACCATATCATCCCCAGAGCTCTGGCCAAGTTGAACAAATGAATAAAGAACTTAAAACCATGACTGGCAAATTGTGCATGGACACTCATTTAAAGTGGTCCAAAATTCTACTTCTGGCCCTATTTTATCTCAGAAGCAGACCCAGAGGTGATTTAAACACCTTACTATTTGAGATGCTATTTGGACATCTACCTATTCAGGTACAACCATTTGCCCCTGCCTATACCCCACCGATAGGAAGGGATACAACCCATTGCTACATATATCAGACAATTACAAACAAAATTGCAAGAAATCCACGACCCTGGAGCTGCTGTTTAAGCAGGCCCCATATATTTCTCATTTCATGATTTAAACCCAAGTGATAGTGTGTACATAAAGAATTTAAAATGTACTGGGTTGACTGAACCTGCTTATAATGGACCATTCCAGGTCCTACTAACTACACTAATAGCCGTAAAAATTGGAGAAAGGGACTCATGGATTCATTTTAGCCATGTAAAATGAGTACCTTCTGTTGATGATGAATAATTACTTGCACTGATTGAATTTGACTATTAATTGTGATTGGACTTCTTTATTGCTGGATTTCAACTCTTTTGTTGCACATTATTTGGTTGATCCTTGTATTTGCACAAATTGCCTTGTAGGGCAACAGATGTACCACCTCAAAGACGAAAATCTATATTAGTGACCTATATTAACCTGATGTGCCTTTTGTAACATTTTGTGTCTTTACTATTTTTTTGTATTTTCTTAAATGTATTATTGCTTTATCTACCTTATTTGTACTCACATTGTTTTATCTACCCTATTTGCACTTGCACTGTGGATCATGTTAAGTCTAAGAGGAAGTGAATATTATTTTGTTTTAAAACTAGTCTCTATACTTTACCTCTGTAATTATGAAATATATACAATTTTAATATTTTGTTTTCTTCCTACATGTGTCATATAGTATTTGATTTTTTCCCTATCTTTTCTCATTATTTACCTTTGAAACACATCACTAGTATTGAAAAGGTTGTTTTTTAAAAAAATATTTTTACTTATTTCAATAGCATAACCTAAGATATTCGTTTACCTATCATATAAAAAAAGCATACCCCAAAAAGCTTTGGACTATGGCAACCTGCCACTAGTTATTTAAATATTCTGAGACTTTTGCTCAGTGATTATGTCTAATCCAAGGACAAAAGGACCACAAAGGAGCACATTGCAAAGTGCCAAATGAGCACAAAAAGGTGAAAGAAACCAAGCCAATCCTATGGGGATTGATGACATTATGCACAAAAAGCACAATGACTTATCATGTGTGAGACTCAAGGTTGAGGCTGTTTAACATATGTTAAATGTAGAACATCCTTGTACCACACTCTATATCAAGAATATAACATCAATTGTACTGGCTCCATTACCTTGAAAAAGCAAAGAAAAAGGTTGAATTGGGGAATTCTATTTCCCATTTGTCTCGAGATCGTTTCTTTTTCTATTTTCTCTCATGATGTGACAACTTACTGTAGTCCAGACTGCTAAATTGGGTTAGTGACTGATTATTGTTGCATGCTTATGAGACATGGATCACTACAAGAAACTGTTGTGAGTTGTGATAATTTTTCTTCTTTCCTTCTTCCCAGAATTTTATTAAATTTTTTTTCAAGTTTTCCTTTTATATTTTATCTGACTCAGAGGTTATTTTTTAAATCTCTTTGACTAATTTGATATTTTTGATACTTGATTCCTATGCCTTATAACTTGACCATGTATCTCTGTGTAATCCTTACATGTATCCCTGTATCCTCCCTAGGGCGGGAATGTATTATTATTTTCCTCGGGGGGAGCTATGTTATTGTTGTGAACTTTAACTTGAATTTGAGCCTAATTTACAACAAGAGACTACCTCCCAGAATCTAGAAGGCACCATGAGGATGCCTGTAGAGACTACACACAGCACCAGAAGACCCAGAATGAACTTTGAGATATGGTGAATTTGAACTTTGGGAGGGTTGAATGTTTTGTTTTGAATATACACTCTTATGCCAAAGGGGACTGTCCCCTCATTGACTTTTTGTCAATGCACCTATTTTTGGTTTTGTTTCTTTTCTCTTTTATTTTTCTCTTACCTCCAAATTATTCTAATTTCCCTTTAAAAACTGTAATTTTTGTATATACCTCTAGTTCAAGTTATAAATTAGTTATGTTTTCACAATCCATTGGGGAGACTGGTCTCCCAAAGGATCACAGGGGTAATGTATTGATTTAGAATCTTGAACCCTAGAGACTAAATTTCCCACAATCCCCCTTTCCCTTTTACTGTTGTGCATCATGGATTATTCAGTTTCGGTTTTAAGTATGCTTTTTCTTTCTCTATCTGAAGTACGGGCTGGTGGTAGCAGCATGGAGCTAGGTGCAGCTTGTTTTTTTCTCTAGTTTACTTTTCCCTTTGCTCTAAGTAAATTTTTAATAAATAGTATTAAAATAATACTTGGAGTATTGAATATTAATTTTAATCTTTACAGTTGGTACAAAGTAGCACTTTCTATTCATGCATCCAATTATTCACTCATTCGTTCTCTCCTTAGTTGCTTGTATGATGACAAAAATGGCATGTTTATCATGTCTGTGGATGACAAAAAGCTAGAGGGTTAGCTAGTCTTTGGAAGGAATAAAGTGAACTTCAAACAGATCTTGAAAAAGTAGAATGGGCTAAATGAGCTCAAGGGCCTAATTGTAAAGGCCTAAAATTACCTTCAAGAAGGAATTGTATAAGTAAAGCATGAGAGAGCCATACCTAGATGACAGTTCATGTCAAACAGAGCTTGGGTTTTGGTCAACTGCAAGTTCAGCATGAGCCAACAGTGTTATAGGTCTGCCAAGAAAATACATGTGATCTGAGGCTACGTTAATAAGAGTATAATGTCCAGAAAATTATCATCCCATTGTACTGTGGTCAGTACTCTAGATCACATGCAGATTACTATGCTCAATTATGAATATGTTTTTGATTGGCCATTGACAAACTGGGAAACATCCAAGGGGGGGGTGGCCAGGAGAGGAATAGGTAGTAGAATGGGTTTGCTTGTCCAAAAGAGTAATAGGCAAAAGTGGGAAGGTAGTTTTTGGCTCAATATCATGGCTAAAATAAATCCAAGCAATTAGTAAAGCTCAGAAGTGGAAAAGATTGTCTCTGGAGGCAGTGGGTGCTTTAATAAGGGAGGACTTTTAGCAAAGTCTTGATGACTGTTTGCTAGGTTTGATTCTGAGCATGTATTGTACTTTTTGGAGTTGGATCTGTGTAGCAGGTAGATTGTGATGAGAGCTCAGAAGAGACATGAGCGCTGAGCATGTCAATTTTTAAGTCATCTACATCGGAAACCTATGGGAGTTGATGAGTATTCCTATTCATGTTGTATTGGAACTAAATACTTAAGGGGTGAATTTTAGCTCTGGGTTTTTATTATTATTTGAAGCAAATAGCACAATGTCATCAAAGGGATTCTAATCTAAACCAATATAAAGTCATCCACTTGCTAATGCAAGTGTTCCTTTATTGTTTCTAATATATAAATATATATACGTTTTCTTTTTCCATTGAATAGCAAGAGACAAGGCTTTTCTTTAACCCTTTACCTTCTGTCTCAGTATCAATTCTAAGACAGAACAGTGGCAAAGGCTAGGCAATCAGGGTTAAGGGATTTGCTAATGGTCACACAAATAGGAAGTATCTGAGGCCAGACATGAACCTGGGTCCTCCTGACTTCAGGCTTGGGGGTCTGTTCTACCTAACTATCCCTAGGGACAAAGCTTTGAGGAAATCAGAGATTTAAAATTACAGGGCTAGAAATTATATTCCTAATTAGGAGCTGAAATTGTGTAATGAGAAGATCAATGGATGTGGGGTAAGAAGACTGAGGCTCAAATTTTTTCTTGCCTATTTATTAGCTTAATAGCTTTTGGCAATTCATTCCACATCGATGAGACTAAGTTTCCTTACCAATAAAAGAGGGTAGTCAAACTTAGTGAGCTCTAAAATAGGTCCCATGATTCTATGTTAGCATGTTGACTGATTAGCTTTTATTGTCAGTGTCACAAGTATCTTCTGTTATCATGTTGCCTACTACACCTCAAATTTCCCCAATATCATACTTCATTCTTTTCTTCTTTGTTCTCAACTTGGAAGCTTCAGCCTTTCTCCATGTCAAGAGAACTCTGCTACTTACAATTTGGTACCATGTCATTCTCTTTTTTTAAAAAAAATGTGCTTCTTTTATCATCTTTTTTTCTCACTATAGTTTTCTAAATTTTCTTTATCCATTGGCTTCTTCTCTACAGTCTAAGAATGTTTCTAGATGTCCTTTACAAATATGCACTTGACTTTGTCATCTTTTCAAGCTAACATCTTGTATCTCTCATCTTCACAGCTAAAATCCTTGAAAAAAGTTATCTACCCTTTTTACCTACTTACTTCAATTAATTCTGCAAATTCTTTCAATCCCTTCTTGGTGGTGGCTTATAACTCCTTGCTGAATTGACATTGCTCTTTACATAGTAATTGCTGATCCTCTAAATGCTCAATTGATGGCTTTTGGTCAAGACTCCTTCATGACCTGTCCAAAGCTTTTAATATCACTGACCTCTTTTTCCTAGTCACACTCTTCTTCCAGGAGTTCTAGGACACTGATAGCTTCTACTTTTCAGAATTGTGATGAAATTAAAATGATATAATATAAAATTAAGACAATGCCTGACATATAGTAGGTACTACATAAGTGTTAGCTGTTATCAGTAATATTATTATTATGCTTCCATCTTTTTTGCAGGAATTCTTAAGTGTATGTGACTGAATATATTAGAAACAAGTTTTAAGAATTATATTTTCAATTTATCTGTCACTTGTGATCAATTTTCATTGTTTGCATTGAGCTAGAATTCCCCTGAAAGTCCACACAGTGACATATCTTTATTAAATATCTGTTTAGAAAAGCTGTCTGCTTATTTAGTGGGATTCAGCTACTGTGGAGTCTTAGAGATGAAGTATGGTACAGTATACTGGTCCAAGGATATATTTGAAGTTAGAGAACCTGCAGCTGAATCCCAAGAATCTACTTGGTTGACCTTGGCCATATCATTTAATCTTTTTGAGTATTAGGGCCCTCATCCATAAAATGAGGGGACTGGACCATATAACCCTGAGGTCACTTCCAGTTCTAAATCTATAATCTAATATTGTTCATGGGTTAAAGATCCTTTATTATTGGCTACGAAGGGACAACGGGGCGGCTATATTCTCTTGGAATATTGCCTTAATATCCCAGTAGTAGGAATGGAATAGACTCTCAGTGAATGCTTAAAATGAATCAAAGATTAAATAGATGGATGAATACTATGGCAACATTAACATGACATTCCATCATGTTTTTAATATAGCTTCCTAGGATTTTCAGACTAAAATTACTTGGCCAAACTTCAGAAGACCAGCCATTGACTGTCAGGTTGTGGTAACATGTAATTTTCTTCATTTACCAAATCAAATTTGGGTAATTTTATAATTTCAGATATTCTTGTGTAGCAACAATAAAAATGTGTCATGTAGACAGTTGGATTCCTGGGATTGCAAAAATGAGTATATGCATATATGTATGCATGTTGTTATTTGGTCATTTTCAGTTATTTCATGACCCTAATTGTAGTTTTCTTGGCAAAGATACTAGATGAATTTGTAATTTCCTTTCCCAGATTACTTTAGAGATGAGGAAACTGAGGCAAATAGGGTGAAATGATTTGCCCAAGGTCACACATTTTATAAATGTCTGAGGCTACATTTGAACCCAAGACTTCCTAACTCCAACCCCAGATCTCTATCCTCTGTACCAAGCAGTTGCCCTACACATGTATGTAGTCAACCAGTTAGGTAGTGAGCCAATAAACATTTATTAAGCACCTACTATGTACCAGATGGCATGGTAAGCAATGAGGTTACAAATAAAAACAAAAGAAAATCCCTGCTTCTAAGGAGCTCTCACTCTAATTGGAGAGATAGCATGTAAACAATTATCTATAAACTAGCTATATATGGAATGAATGGGAAATAATTACCTGAAGGAGATAACTAGAAGTAAGAAAGATTGGGAAAAATTTCCTTTAGGAGGTAGGATTTTAGCCAGGATTTGAAGGAAGTTGGGGAAGTTAGGTGGCAGAGATGAGGAGGAAGGGTTTGGTTAGGACAGAGGTGATAGGATGACAGTCAATGAAAATGGCCTTAGTAGGAAGCCACCTGTCTGCTTGTACATCCTCCCAACAATAAAAAAGATCTTGAAGTTTTTTATAAGGTTCACATGTATCAAAAACTTAAAATGAGTTCAAGTTTCATCTTTAAATTTTGTAAAGAAATATATTTGGGCTATGAGAGGAATCGAATTTATTTTGTCCTTCTTAATTTGGTCCTAAGCAACATCTTTTATTCAGAGTCTCTTCTCTTTCCTCCCATTTCACTTTCAGCGGTTAGGCACCTGGCATGGGCTTGAGTGTTCAGTAGTTATATTATTAAGCTCCATATGGTGCATATTTTCACCTGACATGGTGTCAGTAGTTGTTTCCAAACTTATCAGCTTATGATGTGCTATTTATGACCATAGTATCTGGAGCTGGAAGGGTCTTTGCAAATCAAAAAGTCCAACCTCTCTCACTTCACAGATGAAAAAGCTGAGTCCCAGGAAGGGTAGGGGACTTGCCCAAGGTCACACAATGAAGTTACTGGAGCTTTTCTGCTTATACCCTTGTACCTGACAATATAAAACTTTTAATACCTCTGCTAATGAGTTAGAAGATGTCAACTGGACATGCTTCAGAGGTGCTGGCAAAATGAAGCCACCTCTTTATGGCATTTTATCATCCCCTTCGGGGTACCTCTGAGTCAGCAAATATAGGGGCAGACCCATTGTGGGACCAGTTAGAAGCCCTCACATTATTCCAAATATGAGTTAATGAGGGTGCAAGCTAGAATAGCAACAGAAGGAATAGGAAGGAAGAAACATATTTCTGTTTGTAGTCAGCTCCACAGATACCAATTTTTTCTTTTTTAAATCTTGAAATCCAAAGACTTCTGCCTGGCCTCTGTAGATATGCTATCCCTATATCTTTTCTTTCTCAGACAATCTGATTGAGCTTATCAGGAAGTACTACTGATTCTCTGACTTTATTATCCTTTACTTACATTCCCTCCTTTCCATTCCAAGAGCGACACCATAATAAAAAGCCCTCTGCTTTCCTAAGCTTGTAATTGCCTTCTCACTGGTCTACCTTCCTTTCCTCCCTCCTAATTCCAATTTATCCTTTACCCTCCTGACTCATGTACCATACTAGATATGTCATGATGGCACCGTGTTCTTGAGAAGCCTACTTCCCTGAACCTCTGAAATAGCAAGCACAGGCAAGGTCTAATTTCCAGAAACTGACTGTGTATCAATTCTCTGAGGGATCAATCTTAGTTTCCATCAATTGATCAGTAAACTTTTGTTATATGTGTACTATATGCTGGACACTGAGCTAAGGCAAAAGAGAAAGGGCAAAAGACAATCCCTACCTTCAAGGAGTTCACAATCTAATAGTGAAAAGAATGCAAACAAATATAATCAAAGTAAACTAGACATAAGATAAACAGGAAACCAGAGGAAAGGTACTGAAAGGGTTAAAAAGGGTTAAAGAAAGCTTTCTGTAGAAGATGAGATTTTAGTTGAAATTTAAAGGAAGACAGGGAAGTCAGCAGCCAGAATACAGTAGAGGTCCATCAACCAGGAGCTTAGACACTGGGGGATGGTTTTGTTGTTGCTGCTATTTTCATAGTAACTCTTGAGCTGCCTTAATAAAGCATTAGGTGATTGCGCTCTGTGGTGTAGCTTTACAGAGGTGGAATCAGGGATCTTTGGGAACATTGCACTGAGTGTATTACATACAGGTCTAATCATGGAATCCTTTTGCTAAAGAACTTCCAATGCCCGAAAGAGTCCTCTGTTTGAAGGCAGAGGCTCTGCCAGAGGAAGTGTTTTTAACCTTTGTTGGGGTCATGAACCCCTTTGGCAATCTGTGAAGCCTACAGACTGGCCTCTTCTCAGAATAGTTTATTTCAAATATTTGAAAGAAATGCTCAATTTAAGTAAGATTTTAATGGAAATAAGGTGCAATTTTCTCCATTCAAGTTTATAGCTCTCCTGAACTCTATCTAAAATCTTTATTTATATACCCTAGGTAAAGAATCTTTGTGTTAGAACATTCCTCTCTCAGGTTAATGTTCATTTCCTCTGCCTGTATTTCATAACTACCTATTTATTTACCTCAGTTTCCTTATCTGTAAGATGAGCTGGAGAAGGAAATGGCAAACCACTCCACTATCTTTGCCAAGAAAATTTTAAATGGGATCACAAAGAGTCAATGGAAAATTATGGAAACACAAAACTTTTAACTTTTGTCTATACTATTAGAATAAGAGTCCTTGAGGGCAGGGAATGCTTTTTCCTTTCTTCTTCTTCTTTTTTTTTTGTAAACCCAGCACTTTAGCAGAGAATCTGGCACATATTTTAGTGCCTAACAAATACTTTTTGATTCATTACTTGCTTGATTAATTAACTCCTTCCATGTGTAAGTGCTATGTAAAAATAAAAAAGATGTGAATAACTCTAAATCAAGAGAGTATAATGTAAGCACAATGGAGAAGTTGAAGGCAAGAACTCCTGGAAATTCTCTACCTAGTCCAAATCTTAACCTTCAAGACACAGCTGAAGCCTTACCTTCTCGATGAAGCCCATGGTGACTAGTTCAACTCACATAACCTTCCTATTCTTCAAATCACAGCACTCAGTGAGGGACCACTAATTGAGCTCTTAATCATGACTCTCTCATGTTTCATGCCTGCTCTTGTTTCCCACATGCTAGCTTTGTCTCCATAACTCTGCAGCTAACTTGTTGGGAGGTAGGAACCATGTTTTGCATTTCTATTGTAGACTCATGGCTCCTAGGACAGAGCTAAGCCCAAAGGAGGTGTGTTTGATGAATGCTTTTTGTAGGACTGGTTTTTATTATCTCTACTCTGGCTTTGTGTTTAAAAGAAAGATTTGCCACTAACTACAGATTGAATCTGTCCTATCAGTCACAGTGGAATAAACTGTTTACCTTTGGAAAGAGAATAAACTCTTTCAGTCTAAGACAGAATCATGCAGTGCCCTGCAATGGTGATTTGCCTAATAGGGGCCTAGAGGAATTAATTCACCTCCCAGAGCTGAACCATTCACTGCCTGATCTCTGGCAGAATCAGCCAGGCCTGAGGGAGAAAGAAATCCTCCAAAACCAGTTCAATTTTGCCTTTGATTTTTTTTCTCCCCCTACAAAAGGATGAAATCCTTATGAAACATAAATCCTCTTTTTCACCAAAGAACTTATATTTGACTAAGGATTTAAGAACTACAGTATAAAATATTTAATGCTCAGCATCAGCCCTAAAGCCTTCCCACATTGGAGAGTGAAATAAATAAACACGATTGGAGTATAATAGAGAGGGCAATATTTCTTTTAGGAGATAACTCAACTAGAGGATAAAATTCCCTTGGCCTGTTACTTGTTCTTTCAACATTAAAAAATTAGGGAGGCAGGAAGTATTTATTTTCTTTTATTTTTCAGTAGAAATATATTTTGACTTTATGATTCTGTCTGTAAAAAAATTTTTTTTTCCATCACTTCCTTTGGAGCCCTAAAGTTTCTTTCAGGAAGTGAAGTCCAAGGGTAAGAAGAACTGATAAAAAATGGTGTTGAAATACCAGAGAACTTTTTGATAAAAGCAGCATCTTTAGGCAGCTTCAAATTTCTCACAGAGGCATAAATATTATTTTCCACCTTCTTTCACTTCAGATCCTTTGTGTCTATGCTTCAAAAGAACAAAGTGTTGATAAAGTCCTCTCGTATCTCCCCTGCCACTATAAATTATAGACTGACTTCTACTATATTCACTTTGACCTTAAGCAAGCAATGCAATAATCCTTCCTTCACCATCTTTGTCCCTGCCATACACTCCTGGAAAATGCTTTTTGAGGCAGCAGTCATGATAATCCAAAAGAAAAACAAATCTATTGGGGACAGAAAATAGGAAGACAGTATTTTTTTGGGGGTAAGGCTACATGCAGGATTTAGATTTCCTTCCAGCTCTGAATCAATGCTATGATGTCAGAGAGTAAATATCCATTAGCAAGACCAGCCAAAACCTAGCCAAACAAATATGGCCATTTGAAAAGATTTAATGTGACTAAAGGACTTTGGGACACAGAAAATAAAGGTTGTTGTTTGCTTTGTAAGCCACCACCATCACCAATTGAACTTTCATGAAGACTGACAGTAGATAGGAGTTAGATTCGGTACAAATAAGATCTTTTCAGAAGAGAATATAGTAATAATAATAATTATACTAGGCCTTATTGGTGAGGCATGATAGTACAGTGGCAAGAACCTTGGCTATGGAGTCAAAGGATATAGGTTCAAATTTAGCCTCTGAAATTACTTGTGAAATCCTGGGTAAGCTACCTTAATTCCCTGGGTCTCGGTTTCCTCATTTGTAAAATGAAGGGAGTTGAACCTCTGTCATCTCTAATGCTCCTTCTCAGCTCTTGACTCAATAATCTATTTTGCATCAGTTTTCAGTTTTCAAAATGGTTTTTCTTGAAGCAACATTGTGAGTTAGGGCCATCTCTGCAAAAGGGGAAACTGAAACTCAGACAGGTTAAATAGCTTGTCTTCATAGGGCTGGTAATTATTATAACCTAGGAGGCACAGGTCAGAGTTGGGTGAAAGGTGGACATCAAAGGTGGATGAGCAGCCTTGAAAAGGCCTCTAAAAACCCTTACATCACAGGTGCTAGGTCTCCTTGAGTATTCATCCACTCTAGGGGCTCCAAGAAGCTGTAGCATGCACTGCTTTCATACCTTGATAAGCCATCTTGGCAGATAGGCTAAACCAGGTTGAGAGCAATCAATGGTTACAGATTACAATGGTTACAATGGTTACAGATCCATTGATGAATTGGTGTGTGTGTACCTCAAGCATTTGAAGACTTGACCTCATATAATGGACAGATGAGAACAATGTGTTCCAACTGCCATGAAGCAGGCTCTGTGAAGTGCTTAGAAACTGGTTCAACATGGAAGGTTCCAAAGTCATTGAATAAGTTGTGGTACGCAATGTTAATGGAATACTATTTTGCCATAAGAAATGGTGAACAAGATGATCACACACACACACACACACACACACACACACACACACAAACCAGGAAAGGCTCATATGAAGTGATAAAAAATGAAGTGAGCAGAACCAGAAGAACATCTTACACAGTAACAGTAATAAACAACTATGAATGACTTAACTATTATCAGCAATGCAAGGATCCAGGACAACTGTAAGGGATTCATAATAAAAAAAAAAGGCTATGCATTGCTACAGAAGGAACTGATGGCATCTGAATACAGATTAAAGCTCACCATTCTTCACTTTATTTCCTCTATTAATTTCTCTAGAGTAAGTAATATGTGTCTTTTTTTCCAACATGATGAACATGGAAATATGTGTTATATATCACACATGTACATACTATATCATATTACCTAACATCTTTGGGATAAGGGAGTGGTGGGAGATGGGGGAAAACACAGATCACAAAATGTTAGAAAACAAATGTTGAAAATTGTATCCACGTGTAATTTGGGAAAAAATTAAATAAAAAAAGGGGGAGTTGGAGGAAGATTGTGGATTTGAGCCCAGGTCTTCTGACTCAGAGTACTCAAAGTTCTTTTCCATAGCAACCTGGAAACTCTCTCTCTCTCTCTCTCTCTCTCTCTCTCTCTGTCTCTCTGTCTCTCTCCCTGTCTCTGTCTGTCTCTCTGTCTCTCTGTCTCTCTGTCTCTCTCCCTCTCCCCCTATCTCTCTCTCTCTCTTTGTCTCTGTCTCTCTCTCTCCCTGTCTCTCTCTCAATATATATATATATATATATATATATATATATAGATAGATAGATAGATAGATAGATAGATAGATAGATAGATAGATAGATAAATAGATATATCTCCGTGTGTGTGTATGTATATGTGTGTGTGTCTGGGGAGTGTAAAAAATAGACTCGAATACAGGACTACAATCCCCATGAGCCTTTGCTCCACTTCCCCAGAATGCCTTGTAATCTCACCTGGGCCGAGATCGAGAAGATATTTAAGCAAAGGCTTTTGAAGGGCTCGGCTTTTTTGGACTTCCGTTTTTGGAGCAGAGGCGTCTCTTCCATGATGTGAGGTTATTTTGTCTAGGCCTCTGGCCTAGGCACATGTTTCTTACTTGTATATTCTTAATCTTTAACTTTAATAAACCTCTAAAAAATATATATTCCTTGCAGAGAGAAACTAATTTCTACCTGCCTCAGTCTCCCCCTCTCCCCTAAATTTTAATCTTTACAGTTGGAGACCACGAAGGGATTCGAACCTGGAATCTTCTGATTTCTTTTCTGATCTTAAATTCAGTTTTAATATCTAGTACCAAGAAAAAAAAAATTTTTTTGAGCCATATCTCTGTGGCCAAGGTTTTCTACTCTCGCAAAGCTGCTACAGGCTCCGGACCTGCCCCGCCGCTTCCTGCCTGCAGCCTGCAGCCCTGATTGTCCTCACCTGGTACCTGGTCCCGGCCTTGCCCACCTCCGCAGCCGCTCCTGCTCCTGGCCTCTCACCGGCCGCTGCCTGCCTATTTCTGCGCCCCAGACCCACGAGCGAGCGTGACCCCAGCCGGCTCATCACCCAGATCCTTGGAGCAGATCGCTGAGGACTCATTGAGACCAGCTGGTAACAGTATTGGCCATGTGGGCGGAGGGGAGAGAAGAGAGGGAAAGGAGACCAGGCAATTTTCCCTTAGGCTAAGCCTCCACGTGGCTGGGGGTATTGGCCACAGGGGTATCAGAGAGGGGAAAGACAGAAAAGACTAAAGAGAAGAAACAGATCTTTTCAAACAGAAACTTAATAGCAATGGGCTGTTTAAAAGGATTTTTGACTCTTCTGGCAGTTTCATTGATTTTACCTGCCTGTCTGGGAGCAGACTCAGCCCAAAGATTCAACTTTAACTTTGGGGAGGAAAATGGGTGGCCCAGGGAACTGGAAGCCAGGCCCAGAGACGGGAGGTCTCTAGTTAAAATCTGGCCTCCGATACTCCCCAGCTATGGGGCCCTGGACGGATCCCTTGAACCCCTTAGCCTAGCCTTTACTACTCTACCTTCGGACAATAGACATTTAAATGGATAAATAAAAACAAACAAACAAAAAAACAACCCAAGGAACTTTAAAGAGACTAAAGGCTCTAAGGCATTTCAGACTCCAATGGTTTATTAAAAAATCTCTGTATTCTATTGCATTTTTTGTTTAAGGTTTAACTTTGTGATTTTAAGTTCATATATTACTGGATTGAATATTATTCTGTGAACTGAAGGTTGATTGAATTTATTTTGAATGTACTGAGTTTTAAAATTCTGTTGTTTTTCCCCTATAACTGTGTTGAACAAATATTATTGTGAATAAGTCCATATATGAAAAAACAGCTTTTTTTTTATTTTGCTGAGGATAGATGGACTTCAGAACTGGTTATAATTGTATTAACAACCTTGGAAAAATGTAATGTGCTAAATACCTCAAATGATTTGATTTTAAGGGTTTTTTAAATATGATTTTGGAATTTTTTTTAACAGTCTGGTTATTTTTGCCTGCCCCTACCACGAGGTAAGGCCCATTCTAGTAGCTGAAGTGAAATGTATTTTATAACCCCCAACCTTCCCACATGTGAATGGAAGTTGGGCAGTTAATTTCAGGGCATTTGTACCCTTGGGAAAAGCCTACAAGAACAAGGAGCACCCCTTTATTTATGCTCTTCAGCTCACTATTTTACTTCTACCAGGATGATATATAGATTTCTTGATTATGTTCTAAACCCAAGATGAGTTTTACTTTGTTTAAAAAATATGTTTAAATACCAAGGTTGAAAGATTGCTACATTTGTAAAAATTGTGACAAATGTCCATCAATTCATAGGTTTTAAAAATGTCATACAGCAACTTATGTGAAATGTGAAAGTGTGTTTGTTTTGCTATTGTAATTAATTGGGCTATTGAGAATTTTGGGGATTTTGATATCTACATATTTGTACTACTGTATTTTTAAAGATGAAAAAATTGTTAACCTTGTTCAATTCATTTGCCTTCTACTCACAGTGATCATGGCCAGATACAAAGAGGAAATGGATCTCATTTTTGGTGAGAAAGCCTTGCATTTTATGTTTTCTTAACTGACACAGAGTGTCAATGGTTATAAGCTATATTTTTGAATTTTTAAAGCTCTTTTATTATTATATTTTTCTTGCATGTGCAATATACTTTTTCAGTTTTTTTAAATTATTTTTTCTCTCCTTTTTTATATTTGAAGCACATGTCACCAGTATTAAGATTTTCTTTAACCTTTTGATTTTTAAGTGTAAGATACATTTGCTAATACATGCCCTAAAAGGCTTGTGACTATAAAAATTATGCCACTAATTATTTAAATAAATTATGGGACTTTGCTTAATGATTCTGTCTGATTCTAGGACAAGATATACACAAAAGAGCCACTGCATAGTGCCAATAGAGCATAAGGTCAAAGAGACCAACCAATCCTGGAGAAATTGACGTCACTTTGAGCCTAGACAAAGAGGACTTGAACGTGTTTGGGGTTCGAGGTTGCGGCTGTTTAACATGTGTTAAAAGCAGGTCTTCCTTGTTCCACATTCTACCAAGTACCTCAAACTTGGCTCCCGGAACCTTGGCTTATATACTCTGGTCCCCTTTTCTGCCTCTCATAGTGTGGTAACTTTCTGTAGTCCTGGCTACTGACTGGGTAAATGCATCATTGCTTAGATCATTTTAATTGGGCCCTGATTCAAGGACCTGTTATAGATTTATTTTTCTTCTACTTGGAATTTTTACACATAAGACTTTGATAGTCTATATTTTCATCCAGAAAATTTTCTTTTCTTTTGGATTTTCTGGTGTCTTTTTAATATCTCTTGCCAATTGATTCATATACCTCATACCTCAGCCATGCATCCCTAACTGATTCTGAATCTTTCAATCACCCACAACACGGGGGAATGTAAAAAATATCATTATTTAAATTGCAAAGTTTAAATTCCTTTTGAGAAGAATTTTAGGTAAAGAAGATGCTACCTCTCTGAATCCAGAACTGAACTGTTGGAGAAGCCACCATGAAGAAGCCTCCAGACCACAAGTTGCACAAAATTGAACTTTGGGTGTGGTTGATTGAACATTTATTTGTATGTATACTTTTATGCCAAAGGGGACTGCCCCCTAAAGGCTTTTTGTCAATGTGTTCAGAAATTATTGGTTTTATTCTTTTTCTCTTATCCTCACACTATTGTAATCTTTTAAGTTTATTATGTTTTTATGATCCTTTTGGGGAAAAATTAATTTTTCCACAAATGATCACAGGGGGGGGATGTAAAAAATAGACTCGAATACAGGACTACAATCCCCATGAGCCTTTGCTCCACTTCCCCAGAATGCCTTGTAATCTCACCTGGGCCGAGATCGAGAAGATATTTAAGCAAAGGCTTTTGAAGGGCTCGGCTTTTTTGGACTTCCGTTTTTGGAGCAGAGGCGTCTCTTCCATGATGTGAGGTTATTTTGTCTAGGCCTCTGGCCTAGGCACATGTTTCTTACTTGTATATTCTTAATCTTTAACTTTAATAAACCTCTAAAAAATATATATTCCTTGCAGAGAGAAACTAATTTCTACCTGCCTCAGTCTCCCCCTCTCCCCTAAATTTTAATCTTTACAGGAGGAGGTTCCATACAATTGAAAGAAACTACCAGGAGCTGCAAAATGGAATCACTAGTCTGATAGGACAAGAAAACAGTATCTAGTACTGCTGTCCTATAACACAGGCAGGTTATTATGCTGATGTTTTTCGTTATACTTTATGGTGACAAAGGTCATTAGGGCCTTTAAAATGTAGTTATTTTAATATTTAAACAAAACATATGATTCAGTTCTTTTTTCTTCTTTTGCTCTAAGTGGAGGGAATAAAGAGAAAAATGCTATATAGTTTGAAAAAAAAAGAAGTAATCCAAGTAAAAAAGAAAGCAGAGTATTCAAAACTAAGCAAATCTACTTTCTTTATGACCCAACTTCTCATATCTGAAACCAAAACAGGCCAAGGAGTTCTAGATCCACTTGCAATCTCAATTCATTTATGACCCACATTTTCTCTATAATGACAGATGTAACAGGCTGAGGTAATGCTTCTATCTTTACCAGCATCCTTAGCTATGTTTCAGGGGCAGTTAAATTTGTATAACTAGGTGAATTAATTCAGGTTATCTTCACATGCAGTAACTATGCTTTCTTCAAGGGTTCACTGGGTTATATTGGAACAGAGAAGGAAATAGGCCTGGTAGCCTCATTTAGTTTTGAGTCCCAGATTATCCTCTCTTGTTGTGTATGTGACCCTGAGAAAATCACTTAACTTTTCAATTTACTTGGCGTATATCTTGTATTTATTTATTTTTATATATGCTGTATTCTCACCTCCAAAAATAATGTAAACTACTCAGGGACATTTTTATTTCTGTTTCTTTCTTCCTAGCTCTTAGCACTGAGCTTGGGCCTAGTAGGCATTTGGTAAATTCTGGTGAATTGTGATAACATTTCTACTCCAGTTTCTTGCATATTAAACAATATGTGTGGTATTCATTCAATCTCAGTTTCTTTTCTCTAAAATTAAGTGGTTATTAAGGGGTTGGATTCAAGGGTCTCTGAGATTCCTTTTAGCTCTAATTGTATGATCCTGTGAAAAAATATTTAATAATCACATTGAGAACTCAGAAAATCTGGTCCCCCAACTTCTAGTCCTAGGCTCTTCAACAAAGGTTGAAGAAATAAATGTTACATGGTTGTTTAGTAAAGGGAATAAGAACAAAATGGCACCCTATTGGGATAATCTTTCCCTTTAGGTTGACACCACAGTGGGGAGTTTAGCCAAGTATCACTTTTGTCTTGAAGCAATCACAAAAATATAATGGACACAGGTTAGAAAACAATCTTCCGCTAAGTGGGAACACCAGGAAAACAAGACAATGCTCTCTCCTGGAATACTGTAAGGGCTTCTACAGTGGGCAGCAAAGTCTCAAAGGAAAGAAATGGTATTTTCAAACAATGCACTGAAACAAATATACATGCTTTAGGCTTTCATGATTACCCTCAATCCTTCCCAAATTAAAGTTGTTACAAACACAATCTCTACCAAACAATATCATGTCAACCCAGGAAAGGAGTCTTTTTTTGAAAACATCACCAGTCAGTTCTAATGACAATGGCTACTCCCAATAAATCATTTTATTATGCTGCCCAGAATCTAAGGACTAACTTTTACTGCATGGTGATATAGCAAAAAAGAGTCCAGAGCTGGAAATAGCAAACTTGTTTCATTCCTTGCTCTTGGTAAATTCTGTTACTGCCTGTGGGTCTCTGGGAAAGGAACTTATTCCCTGAGTCTTAGTTTCTCCATCAATTTGGTAGTTATCTTGATATTTGCAGTCTCTCAAAAACAGTTATAAGGAAAGTATTTTAGGAACTACAAAACACTCTATTTATCTATATGTATGTATGTATCTATCTATCCATCTATCTGTTTATCTATCTTTAAAGCAACAATAATAAGCACTGGCTCATAATTCTTGAAATAAAGGAAAACTTCTGTAATCCAATACAGAGATTTAATCGTCAATTATTTGTTATGGATACTAATTAGCAGGTCATTGGACAACATGATTATATATTTAGGACTGAAGCAGACCTCAGCTTTTAGTTCCTACCCCTGCCCTCATTTCGCAGATGAGACTTCAGAACATACATATATACATACATACATACATACATACATACATACATACATACATACATATTAGTCTCTCTAAGCCCTTACTATTCTTTTGTCTTAAAACCAATACATAGAATTGATAGGATAGTTTCTTTTTTTTTCTTTGCATTTAGAGTGCCTAACCCAAAGAAGGCACTTAACCAAAATGAATTCAAGTGCACATACACCTATTTAATATCAATATGCCAACAAATTAACTATGTATATAATGGGGATTAGATCTATGATTTCATAAGTATAGGGAACTTCCAGGCAAGGAAATGCTTTCTTACAATTCAATTGGTATTTCCTCTGCAATTTATAATCTCATAGAGTTATCAAAGAGGCAGGTTGGTGGCTCAGTAGATTTAGAGCCAAGCCTAGAGACTGGAGATCCTGGGTGTGACCTTGGGCAAGTCACTTAATCCCCATTGCCTATTCCTTACTACTCTTCTGCCTTGGAACCAATACTTGGTGCTGATTGTAAGGCAGAAGGTAAGGGTTTTTTTTTTTTTTAATTTAAGAGTATTAGAGCAATGATACCAAGTTCAAATAGAGATAGGGAACATTAATCCATTCATAAGGTTTCCTATGGGCTATATATTATCTTGTTTTTTTAATATGTAATGTTATCTATGTTTTATTGTATTTTTATTAATTTCGTTATAATATTTCCCAACTGCATATAACCTGGTCCCATGGTACTTGAGAGTACGCAGCAGGCAACCCTGTTGGACATCTCTGCTCTAAAGAATTGGTAGATGAAGTAATGCTAAGGTCACATGGTAAGAATGTGACAGAGGTACAACTTGAACTCAGGACTCCCTAACTTTGAGGCCTCTTCTCCATTCACTCCTTCACTATGTTCCCCCTTCTCTCTCTCATATATATGTGTATATGTATATACATTTTTCATATATATGTACTTGTGTGTTATATGCAAACTACATAGAGAGTCTAATAGAGTAGGTACTTTAGACATGAACTTCCCCCCTGTTTTGCCTAGGAAGTAGACTAGATAATCTTCAAAAGAACATGAAATTCCATCTATGATCAAAAGGGGAGACAAAAGAAGTATCATGACTTAATCAGGCACATCTAGCTAAGTCGTGGCAGAGTCAAGGTTAGAACCCATTTCTCCTGGCTCCAAGCTCCTTGGCATTTCCATGCCACCTCCCTGTCTCCTTGTACAAGAACTTCAACTTCACAGAATCAAAGAATTTCTTCAATTGATGCATGACAGATGATTCTGTTTCTCTCTTCATGTCATTATGGGTGGTATCATTTGCATTAGAATTGCCTTGGTTTAGAATGTGGAACAAATGCATAGAAACTTCAGAGTAGACATTTAGGTCCATTAGGCACCCATTTGCAGAGTCATTTTGATTCTTGCCCCAGGGATTGCATAAAGATTAAACACAGAAAGTATGTACTTTTAAACTATTCCCTTACTCTACAAATGCATATGGAAACATGAACAATAAAAATGGTAAGTATAAATAAATATGTACATGAAAAGATTCAAGTCATCTAGTCCTGTCTCGGAGAATTAAACAAAACACAATCAGACTTAACTGAAAGGAAAATTCTAGATTACAAAAGGAAATTAGAGAATTTCTCCAACAGTTGCAATACTAGAGTAGCAAATATAATTTTTTTTTAGATTTGACTTCTGTACCTTCATAATATAATTTTGTTGTTATATTGTTTTAGTTGTGTATGACTCTTCTTAACCTCTTTTGGGTTTTATTTTTTGGGGGGGGATTCCTGGCAAAGGTACTGGAGTGGTTTGCTTCTTCAGCTCATTTTATGGATGAGGAAATTGAGGAAAACAGAGTGAATTGACTTGCTCAGGGTCACACAACTAATAAGTGTCTGAGGCCAGTTTTGAACCCAGGAAGATAAGTCTTCCTGGCCTCTTTGCTGGTATTCTACATAGCAGTATCAAAAATACAATTTTAAAACCTGATAGACAATATGTTAAGAAATTAAGAATGAGTTTAAATGCAGGGAATCTCAAGCAAAGTTTCCCAAGTCTCCCCTATCTGCTTTATAACTCTATTTATGAACCTAAGTTTTCCCCAAGAATCACTCCTTTCTTTTGGATCCTCTTTTCTTGATTTTTTTTTGATCTTTATTTTATGTCTTAGTAGAAACTCTAAGACAGAAGGGAAAGGGCTAGACAAATGGCGTTAAGTGACTTCCCCAGGGTCACACAGGTAGAAAGTATCTAATGACAGATTTGAACCCAGGTTCTCCTGATTTCAGAACTGTTGGCCCCTCCACTGTGTCACCTATCTGCTTCTTCTTTTGACTTCTAAGACATTATTACTGCCTAGTTCTCAAAATTAGAATCTATCTTTTCATCTCTACTTTTCCATTCCTAAATGATAGTCACCAGCATTCAATTGATCTATGAATACCTTTTCTTCTCTTCTCTGTCTCTGTCTCTGTCTCTGTCTCTGTCTCTGTCTCTGTCTCTCTCTCTCCCCTCTTGCAAACTCATTCCTACAACTTCCCCTTTTATCTTTGCACAACTGAGCCTCAAGTCTCAATTTCTAGCCCAATCAGTGACAACTTATACATGTAGCCTTCTCTGATCAACTCAATTAATAATATTCTTATCTCTTTCAGGACTTTCCATTTCTTAGGGAAATGAAAAGTATTTATTTAGAAACTACTACCTGACATATATATGCTGTGTTAAGAATTTCATATTTTCTCTTTGTCCTCACAACCCTTCAAGGAAAGTGCTCTTATTATCCCCATTTTACAGTTGAGAAAACTGACACAGACAGAGTTTAAATGACTTAGGGTCACACAGTTAGTAAGTGTTGGAGGATAGATTTAAAATCATCTTGACTTCAGGGCCAGTGCTATATCCACTGAGTCACTTAATTACCTATTCTCACATATGTGCCTCACTTTGTCTTCTACAACTGTGTTTAATCTTATATATCTGTCTGTGTCATATTCCTCTACTAGAGTATGACCTCTAATTTCATCTTTCTAGCCTCCCTGTCTGCTATCAAGAACAGTGCTCTGCAAACAGTAGATGTTTAATAAAGTCTTTGTAATAATTAAAGTGGTTGGATAACAATTATGTTTATTTCCTGGGGTAATCAGAAAAGGCTAGGTATACTTCTGGATCTGAATTCTGAGGAGAATGTAAATTGTTTGAATTCTTCAAGGATTATGGTCCCCAAATACAGTGACCTGAAACAGAAAGTGGGAAATAAATGCTCCTCAGATTAGCCTGAATGCATATCTTCATGGAGACCTTTATGAATACGAGGCATTTTACATGTTCACCTCAATGGATCTATGATCTGAATATTATGTTTTCTATATATAAATTGGGAAACAGAGTCTCAGAGACCTTGCCAAGGTCACAGAGCTAGTAAGTAGTTGAGAGGTGGGTGAGGAAATAAGGTTCAGTCTCTTCAAATACAGTTCTATCTTGTCTTCATTCTCATTCTTTTTACTTTTTGGATGGAAAATACCAAAGAAAGAATTTATTGAGGAAGCATTCCAATGGTATTAAGGATTCTTAACCTAAGCAACAGCTCCACATGACAAGTTTAATGGTGTTTTTTTTTTTTAACAATTTTACATGCCTTTCATTTCCCCTATAATGCTTCTGAAACTAGTACAATAACCTTATATTTTTTTTTTCTGAAAATATCCTCTAATTAGGTTGCCTATTAATAGGGCCCCACTTAGAACCCAAGGGACCTTTCCATAAGAAGTTTAGTTCTCTTTATGGATGATTCCAAAGAGAGTAGAAGGAGGAGGTAACATATGCCTCTTATTGGCTTCTTATAGTAATTTTTTTTTCTTGCCTAGGTGAGTGGATAGCAAGGGCACAATTTTGAGAAGAAAAATATCTTCTTTTAAGCTTTAGAATTCTGGGTAGAGAACATGGATGTAAGAGGGGAGTGGTTTGGCCCTTGATTTTCTCAAGGCCTCCAGGTCAACAGAAAGTAACCCCTTCTTTGAGGAAATGGGCATTGTTTTCTATCTTGAGATACACTAAGTTAAAAAAATGTGAGGACTAATTCTAGGTTTCTATGGAAACCTGCTTCCCAAGAGGAATTAAATGGCAAAAACCTGTAGCCTAATTAACTTAACATGTGAAAAGGATTCTGCAGGTTTGCTGGAAAGCTTGCAATGAATGAGCAATGAAGAGAAGAGTGGTCATTTTAGGTATTAGGAAAGTCTGGGGATGGTGAATGTTTTTAATCATGTTCTCTAGAGAAAATAATTGATTCAGGATATTCCCAAATTCTGAAGTCTTACATGCCTGAAAACAACGCAATACAATGCAATTTGAATTCTTAAGAGCCTACTATGTGAATAGCATTGTCCAAGGTCCTGTGGCCATAACAATTTAGTTAAAACATGATTCTACTCCAAATGAAATTCAATTCCGCGAGTATAACCTGCATTTGTTAAGAACCTTCTCTGTGCCAGGAACTGTGCTGGCACAGAGGCACAAAATGAATTCCATGTCCTCCAGGATGTTACAATATAATAAGAAAGAAGGAAACAAATATTGATTAAGTACATACTACCTAACAGTCACCATTGCTAAGCACTTTACAAATATTATTGTATTTGATCCTTGGTATTGTTATCCCTTTCTTATATTTGAGGAAAATGAAGAAGACAGGATAGGTGACTTGCCCTTGATTACACAGCTAGGTGTTATTGTGCATAGAGTGCCTGACCTGGAGTTAGGAAGACTCATCTTGAGTTCAAAACTGGCCCCAGACACTTATAAGCTATGTGATCCTGGTAAAGTCACTTAAGTCTGTTTGTCTCAGTTTCCTCATTAGCTAGAGATCCCCCCCAAAAAAAAACCCCAAATGAGGGTACCAAGAACTAAACATGACTAAAGAATAACATATGGATAATGTTTTATGCCACATTTGAACCCAGATCTTAACACTAGCTGTGTTTAATAAGAGGAAAAGACAAATATAGTTAACTCTAACATACAATAGACCATGTTAAGTTTATGAGGGAGATACGAAACAGTAAGATAAATTCTGTTCTTTAAGAATAATTTAGTAGGTTCTTCTATTAGAGATTCATTGAGTAACCAGGTATGCTTTTTTTTAAACCCTTACTTTCCATCATAAAATCAATACTGTGTATTGGTTACAAGGCAGAAGAGAAGTAAGGACTAGGCAATGTGGTTAAGTGACTTGTCCAGGGTCACACAGCTAAGAAATGCCTGAGGCCAGATTTGAACCTAGGACCTCCCATCTCTAGACCTGGTTCTCCATCCACTGAGCCACCAAGCAGCATCCTGCTTTCTTGCCTCTGGGATAGAGGTCAGTGCCTCTATCATTCACAGAAGAAATGTCCAGAGTAGCCAAGAGTCTGGTCCTTAGTCATATGGCCAACTTGCAGTAAAAGCAGGGTTGGAATTCATCATCACTGCATAATAGATACTGAGAATAAAGCCATTTGGGGGAAGCAAAGATAAAAATAAGTTTCCTTTCATTAAAAATTAAACAATAAGTCTGGATAGAGTGTCTTATAGTAGCTCATATGAATTTTAGACACTCAGCAAATATCTATTGCAACGAGTCAGCAAAACAGAGACAACAGGAACCCCTGACCATAGCCCAGAGCCTGGGGAAAGGATGGAGGGAAGAGGTAAGGAACAATTATGCCATAGCTACAGAGCTGCTTTCATTGGCTAGCAGAAGCATAGAATTATGAGTCACTATACAAAAATGTCTTCTATTGGCCACAATAACATATTTTTGACAGATTGGCTTATATACTATAACCTTATGTTATCACAAGTTCTCCCCTTCCCCACAACACTCCCCCAACCCATCTTGAATACTGTTTATTATTTGTCCTTCATTTTCAAAGAGGACCAATGACATCACAGAGTGATTCTTGACTTGTGTATGAATTGGATTTATGTAACAAGAATGTAGCATAGTACTGATACACTTACTGGGGTATATTGAAAAAAAATTCTTGGCTTGGCATCAGTAGACCTGAGTTCAAATATGACCAATGGCAATTACATGCTGTGTGATGGCAAGGAAGTCATTTAACTTCTCTGACATTTCTTCTAAAATTGGGAACAAGAAGACACCACAATGTTATTTTGAGAATCAAATGAACTTAAAGTTCTTTGTAAGCCTTTAAACATGATGTTATGACTCCTTGGGTCATTTTGAGAGGAACCATAGCTGTATTAATGCACTTTTTTTTTGTAACTATCTCTCTCTACTTCCCAATCCATCTGTCTCTGCCCATTAATACTTCATTCTTTCTTCTTCAGTAAGTTGATTCATCTGAAAGGTAGAGGATACTTGCTACATAAAAGGAATAATATAAAATGAAGGAAGCACAAAAATGAACAAGGTATGCATTGTCTTCGTTTTGCAGGGCTTTTTCATCAAGTAGGGATAAGAACATTAGATCAATAAGCAAGCTAGGATAAATTTGGATCCTAGGATTGAGAGTTGGAAGGGAACTTAGTTTCAATCTTATTCAGTCTTTTTATTTTATAGATGGGGAAAGAGGTCTCAGATTTTTAAATGTCTTCCTCGAGAACAGACAAGTAGCATGTAAACAGAACCAAAATTTACCTTTGAGTTCTCTGAATCAAGGTTAGTAATGTAAAATTAATAAATCAAAAAGCTCCTTTTAATATCAGGATTAATTCTTGCTCTGCGAGCAAGGCCTTGCTATTCTGTTAACTCATACGATTTAAGAGAAATTCTTACTGAAGGCAATTGGGAAACAGGGGACTGAGTATGAGAGACAGTTTCCCAGCCATTTCTCCTTTTTGTTTGTCAGAATCTAGTCCCTTTTGGAAACTCCCTGTTTTTTTCTCATGCTATCAGTAACTTGCCAGTATAAATTAATCAATACCTCTCTATCTGAGCCAATCAGTAAGAATGCTTATTTACTCCTTAGGAACTACACCAATTTTCCAATTTCTCTTATATGACACAGATGTCTATGATATCAATTATCCCATATAATATAACTATCCCATATAATTTTTGTAATGCTATTACCAATCAGACAGAAGGAGAATTTCAGTTTTATGATTGACAAATAGGTTCCCCATGCCCAGGAAATCAACATTGCAATTTGCCTACTTCCCTATTATGGTAAATTCTATGAATATGCATCAATATTATGAATATTTATTTTGATGAATTCCTTTTTAGAGTATCTGAAAGCTTTGTATTCCACCATTCCATTCCTTGGATTCCATCTATAGGCAATTACTTGCCTTGCTAACAAATTGATCATGCTTGGAACTCTGTGCCTCAATTTCATTTGAGGAAATAGAGAAAAACTGAGGTTAAGTGATATATACAGGATCATAGAAGCTAATACTTGTGTATATGACAAAATTCAAAGGTTTTCCTGAGGGCAGATACAGTGCATTTTCTATTATTTTGTTTTTCAGTCATTTAAAGTTGTGTCTGATTCTTCATCACCCTTTTGGGGAATTTCTTGACCGAAATACTGGAGTGGTTTGCCATTTCCTTCTTCAGTTCCTTTTAGAGATGAGGAAACTGAGGCCAACAGGGTTAAATGACTTGCCCAGGCTCACATAACTATTAAGTGTCTGAAACTAGACTTGAACTTGGGAAGATGAGTCTTCCAGGTCTTCCAGGCCAGATACTCTCACCCCAACTGCCCACTATCTACTTTGACATCTACCAATATCTAGGAGGTTGTGAGGTCCTCAAGCAGTAGATAGAAGGCCATTTTTCAGGTATGTTGTAAAAAGGATTTTTTCCAGAAAGAGATTAAATCAGGTGACCTCTGGTTTCCTTTTCATCTCCAAGATGCTCAGAGTTTGTTATGTATGTGTAAAAGAGGAGTAAATACACATTACTTTTTTTAAAAACCCTTACCTTCTGTCTTAGGATCAATTCTAAGACAGAAGAGCCAGCAAGGAGTAGGCAATCAGGGTTAAGTGATTAGCCTAGGATCACACAGCTGGGAAATGTTTGAGGCCACATTTGAACTTAGTGCTTCTGACTCCAGGTCTGGCACTCTATCTATCAATCTGCTTAGCTGCCCCCACATTACATTTAATACACATATAAATAAAAGAAGCAGAACATTTCTTATATTTACACATATGCCTAATTTTCTTCTTTTTATCCTACTTAAATTTTTATAGACCCACTATTGCTATATATCATGTATTTGTATAGACTAAGATTTATCATTGAATTTTTGCTAAACTCTAAGCATATAATTAAATCTGTGTTAAAACAGATGAGTTTTCATCTGTGAGACTTAAGACAAATGTAAAAATGTAATTCTCCATCATTTCTTGAATTGAGAGACCACAATCACATAGGAGTGTTCATTTTTCCTTTATGGCCTGGACTGTCTTATGCTCATTAATAATACAATTCTAATTCTGCAGTAACTCATTCACAGGATTTGCATCAGAACAAAGAACTTCCCTTTTTCCTGGTTGCCTTCATAATGCCTTTCACACTCAAAAATCTTCTATGATGTTTGTTCCTCTCTTATGCACTCATTCTGCCTTAAATCAGAGTTATCACTGCATGTATCTTGCCTGTCCTTGTAGGATTATAAGGGAAAGGGGTAGTAATAAATATTTGTACAGCACCTTCTATGTGCTAGTCACCGTGCTAAATGCTTTATAAATATCGTCTCACTTAATCCTCTTAATGACCCTATTATTATCCCCATTTCATTGCTAAGGATAATGAGGCAAACAGATGTTAAGAGGTTTGCCCAGCATCATACAGCAAGTACCTGAGGCTACATTTGAACTCAGGTCTCCCTGATTCCCAATCTAATGTTCCATTTCAGCTACCATTGTGTTCTACATAGCAACAGAGTGAGGAAAGCCTTTTTTAATTCAAAGATATTTTATTTTCCCAATTATATATGAAAACAATTTTACACATACGCATATGTATGTATGTATGTATGTATGTATGTATGTATGTATTATGTATGTATTTAAAACCCTTAACTTCCACCTTAGAATCAATACTGGGTATTGGTTCTAAGGCAGAAGACTGATAAGGGATGGCCAAAAGGGGTTAAAAGTGGCTTGCCCAGGATCACATAGCTAGGAAGTGTCTGAGGTCAAATTTGAACCCAGGACCTACAATCTTTGGGCCTGGTTCTCAATCTACTGAGTCACCCAACTGCCTCTCCCCATATATTTTCAAAAATTATAAGATTCAAACCATCTCCCTCCCCACCCCCAAGATGGTAAGCAATTTGATCTGGGTTATGCATGTATTATCATGCAAAACATACTTCTTTATTGATCATTGTTGTAAGAGGATGGAGTGAGGAGAGTTTTAGACAATATTCATAGGACCACGAGAAGTGAATTTACCTTCATTCTGTCCAAAAGAATCTAAGCTGCAAGGCAGGGACTATTTCATTTTTCTTTTATCTCCAGCCTCTAGAGAAGTGACTCGCATATAGTATACATTTGACTAATGTGTGCTGAATTTGATCTCAGCCTCCACATCTGGACAGTGGGAATAATATTATTTGCATTGTTTTCTTCAAAAAGTTATGTGATGAAAACTTCTTGCAGACTTAAAGCACTGGACAAAGATGAGATTTCATTATGGAGAAACTAAGATGTTTTTCTTTTCAATCAGAAATATGTAATTAAAGATGTGTAAAATATACATATACACATAGATGGATCCTACCCCATTTTTCTTTATATATATATATATATATCTCTTACCACATTTAAGGCACATTCCAATAACATGTCACATTTCTTTAAGCAATTTCAGGTTTAGTCTCTCAGTCAATCAGTCAATAAGCATTTATTAAACATTGGCTATAGGCCAAGTAGAGTGCTAAGTGCTGGGGACATTAAAAAAAAAAAAAAGCAAACCACAGAAACCAAAAACACCCACCCTTGAGTAGATCACATTCTAATGGGAGAGAGAGCACAAAAAAAGAACTATTAGTAAATGAAATATATACACAATAAATAGAAGATAATCAAATGGAATATAAATAAAATTTATAATAATTTTTAAAAATGGAAGATAATCAGAAAGAAGGAGTTAGGAAGGATCAAGAAAGACTTTCTGTAAAGGGTGGAATTTTAAATTGAGACTTGAAGATAGCCAGGGAAAGGTAGACATGGGGATGAGGCAAAGCATTCCAGGCATGGAGGACCAACAATAAAAATGCCTAGAACTAGGGAGTGCAATGACTTGTTCGAAGACGAGCCAAGGTGTCCCTGGATCCAGAGTAAGAAGACTAGAAAGGGGAGCATTGTGTATATATAAGGAGAGGTAGATTATGAAAGGCACTGAACACCAAATAGCATTTTATAATCCTGGAGGATCTAGGCAACAACTAGAGATCACAAAGAACTAGAGATCACAGCTGGAACAGGTCATGCAAATATGCTTACTTTCTTTTGCAGCTGAGGAAGATGAGGCTAAGAAAAAGAAAAATCAGTGGGATGCTAACAGGACAGCGACAAACATCATATGACTAGTAGGTATCAAAGCCTGGAGACAAATCCCATGTTCTGACTGTTATTAATGTTCTTCTAATTTCATGCCTAAACATCATTCAGCTTCTGCATCTCTCAAATGAGGATAATAATGTTTACTATCCCTGCTTTTCAGTGTTATGTGGACAAAAAACACTTAAACATCAAAAGATTTATTTAAAAGCATCTTGCGCACCACTGTTGTTTCATCTTTACCACCTGTATTCTTCAGTGACCTGAGCTTTCATCAGCCTAGGTGCTGCCTTTACCCATTCAGATCACAGAACTTCTATAAATTATTAGAGAGCCATCAAGGATTATTTTAGTAAACTAAAACAATAAATTCACCAGATAGCCAATTTCTAGTCATATTCCTCCATACTGTTAAATAGGTTGATTGGTAGATGATAGATATATAATACATTCAAGATTTAGCAGAAGGCAATTAGATGGTGAAGTAGATAGAATGCTAGGCCTGGGGTCAAGAAGACCCACCTTCCTGAATAAAAATTCAGCCTTAGATATGATAACTCTTTGTGTGATCCTGGGTAAGTCACTTAATTCTGCCTCAATTTCTTTGTCTATAGAATGAACTGGAGAAGGAAATGGCAAACCACTTCAGTATCTCTTCCAAGAAAATCCCAAATGGGGTCATGAAGAGTTGCATGCTTTCCCATTTTCTCTCTCTTCCACAAGAGTCAGACATAACTGAACCACTGAACAACAACAAAACTGGAATGACTTGGAAGGTGGGCCCAGTGATAGATTAGCTTTCAAAAACCAGGATCACTTGTGTACCATAATGAGGCACTGGAGAAAAGACGTCACCTACAAAATTATAGCATTTCTTAGGAGGAACTCCAGTGGTCATCTTGCCCACTCCATAATTAAAAGGAAAGCCCACTAGAACATACCTGATGATTCCTTCTCTACTGGAATCTCTCCTAGAAGAGAGACAACTCATCTCTTCCCAAAGCAATCCATTCTTTGTTGGGACATATCTAAAAGTTAAGAAATTGTTAACTTGACATCAAGCCTAAATTTGGCCCTTTGCAGCTTCTGCTCATTGTTCTCTATTCTGTTTTTTGGGGATCAAAAAAATTAATTCATCTTCTGTGGAAATCTTTAAATGTTTAAACATAGCTCTCATGTAACTCCGAAGTCTTGTCTAGGTTTAACAGTCTGGGATCCTTCTCAAAAAGTGGAGACTGAAAGCTCCTGATCATCTTGGTTGTTTTCCCCAGAAGTAATCTGGTTTATAAATGCCCTTTTTACTTGGTGGGGCTTAGAACTGATCATAAAGCTGCAAGTGTAATATGACCTGAGCAAGACAAACGCCACTATACACTAGTTTATATTGTCTGCCACATCACAGCTGACTACAATTTCTGACAACCCCAAAGATCTTTAATTTTTTAGTCAAACTACTATCAAATCATGCTTTCCCTTCTGGTGCTTATGATTTATTTTTTTTTGACTCCATAATTAAAACAATCATGTATTGTGACTAGATTTCATCTTATTGAATTCTTCCTCAGTGTTTTGGCCAGGAATTCTCAACCTGTTATGTGTTATATATACCTTTGGCAGTTTGGTAAAGTGGAGTCCTCAGAATAATATTTTTAAATGTAAAGAATAAAATAAATATGATTACAATTTTATTGAAATATAGTTATATATGTATATGCTTACCTTCATGCATATATGTAACAGGTATATGTGTGCATATGGGACTATATTTCAGTTTAATTGATTATAATACATAATTCTTTAAATATAGTTGTAACACTATATTTTATTTTATAACAAGTTTGGGATCCCAAGGTAAGAGTCCTCACTCTAACCTATTAAAATCTTTTTGGGGTTTGAACGGTATACAATTCTAATATGTTAGTTATAGATCTCAAATTTGTTTAATTTCCAAATTTTATGAATATATTTTTATGCCATTTTTACCCATCATTGATAACAAATATTAAACAGCCCGAGGCCAAACACTGATTGCCTTAATTTTTTTCTCATTGTTAAAGTCAAGATAAAAATATTGGTACTGCTTATCTCTAAGGGTTGTTTCAATTAAAGAATGAGTTTTATAAACCTTGAAGTACTCTGTAATGTGAGGAATTTCTGATTTCTTCCTCCTCCTTTGTTATCATTATATTTGTTATTAATAATAAAGGCAACATACATATTAGTTTGAACGAAAAATGTTTAGAACTTTTAGAGTTGGTAAGGCTCTGAGAGATAATCTACTTCTAATCCTGTTTCTAGTGGATTAAAAAACTTAGGATCACAGGATTGAAATGACATTCTGAAACTCATGAAATCAGTTTGTGGAACAACTAGTACTAGCTCCCCAGTCCATTCCAAATTTTATCATGTTTGTTTTTGTTTTTCCTTAGGAAGAACATCTCCATAGTGGATGAGGTTCTGTAGTTTGTGGCCCATGAGATTCCATTTCCTAAGTAGCATAGGCAACAATAGGAAAAAGCAGAGATAGCTATGAAGTGGGTAAGGAAGGATACAGAAAAACAAGGATGGAGCCAGTGAACATTTGGTGGGCAAAGGGAGGTTTTTGCAAGCCAATGGTTGTCCCTTTTTGTAAAGTACATCCAAAGGCAAAATGCCCTAATCTAATTCTCGGTTTATAAATGGGAATAGATTCAGGGAATTTGGAATGAGAGGCAATGGACTGTTCCCAAATACTTGTTGGCACAGTCATAAAATAAATTCCTGTGCAAATTCTGACTCCTGGTCTTTGAAGGCATTGAAATAGTATGACATCTTCACAGATTTTTAAAAAATGTAGCATTATTCCTTGTTGCTGTGTTCACTTTATTGGTGAGCTTCTAATTATTAAAAATAAAAATGAAAAAATATTAGTTTCTAATCTGCATTTTGTTAGTAAGTTATCCTTTAGGATGCATTTTCAAGGAGATGGTCACCAAAGGTTAGCATTGGAGAAGAAACTTCATCCTTTTTCTTCATGATTGAAAGCAATGATAGCTACTATGGAATAAAAAAAGAATTATACAAATCCACTGTTTATCATAGAGAGTTAAAGGAGAGAGGAAAATCAGGATTCTTCTGGTTGGTTGGAAAATAGAAGTGATTAATCAGAGAATATAAATATTCATCAAATGAATGAAAGAAAGAATTCTTGATAAGATGGATCTTAGAAGGAATAAATCATATCTGGAGTCAAAAGGAAAGGTTCAAAGCCATGCATATATCATAACTTTGGCTAAGTGTAAACTTCATATGTTTGGGGTCTGTGGGAGAGAACTCCTTGTGCTTTCTTTTCCTGAATTTCTTTTGGATGACTTCTTTTGACCAAAAAAATCCCATCCAGGATGAGCACCAAGGTGGGCTTTCTATACAAGCCATACAAAGATGTTTATTTGTTTTTTTCAGTCATGTCTGATTCTTCATGACCCCATTTGTGGTTTACTTGGCAAAGAACCTGAAGTAGCTTGCCATTTCCTTTTCCCACTCATTTGACAGATGAGGAAACTGAGGGAAATAGGACTGAGTGATTTACCTAGGGTGATGTACCTAGTAAGGATCAGAGGTCAGATTTGAACTCAGGTCTTCCTGACTTCAGACTTGGCACTTTTGCCACTGTATCACATAGATGCACCAAAGATGTTTATACTATTTTTTTACTAAATTGTTTGATTTATTATACACTAGAAAATCTTTTCCTCCTCTCTATGCTGCCTTGAATCCTTTCAATGGTTTGACTCCATACAAACTGCCACCAACTTAATTCAAACCCTTATTAAATTTTACCTGGACTATTTTAAAGTCTCCTAAATGGCCTCCCCAATTACATTCCTTTTCTTTTCTAGCCTATCTTATATAAAGCTGGCAAATTTATCTTTGGCACTGATCTCACCATCAAGTACACAAATAATAATTTATTAAGATCTAGTATGTACTAGGCACTAAAGAAAAAAAAAACAGTCCCTGCCCTCAAGGAGCTTACCTTCTAATGGAGATTCTCTGTCTCTCTCTCTCTTCTCTCTCTCTCTCTCTCTCTCTCTCTCTCTCTCTCTCTCTCTCTCTCTCTCTCTCTCTCTGTCTCTCTCTCTCTCTCTCTCTCTCTCCATATATATATATATATATATGACATACAAAGCAGCAACCATGTAATTTTGAAAGGGAAGACATTAGCTAGTGGAGGGTTGGGGAAAGCCTAATGTTCAAGGGGACACAAATTGAGTCTTGAAAAAAGTTGGAGATTTTAAAGGCAAGAAGAGAGTATTTCAGGTGTAAGGGACAGCTAGTGTAAAAGCAATGAAAAAGAAGATGGTGGGTGCTATGGGAGGAGACCAAAATGCAAATTCTTTAGCCTGGATTTTAAAAACCTTTACAATCTGCCTTCAACTTATCTTTCTAGCTTTATTTTACATTATTCCCTTTAAAGCTTACTTTCCTGAGCTTTACTAAGACTTTACTAAGTCTTTACTACTTTACATGGTCTTTACTAAGTCATGATTTAATCAAATGCTTTCCTATTTCTTTAGGTTCCTGTTGGCTCTCTCCCATATCTTAAATTTACCCTTTACTACTCTCTATCCATTAAAATCTTTCATTTCCTTTAAAGCACACCTCAGATTTTTTTTTTAAATGGTGGTTTCTAAGATGCTCTTGACAGAGATCTTTTTCTTTCTCAGTTTTCCTAGGCCTCTAGAGTTGTTTCCTTTGCCCTTATCATATTTAAACTCAGCTAATACTTATCTGTGCACATGCAACATTCCTTCTATTAGGATGCAGGCTGCTTGACGGTAGGAATCATGTTGTTTTTCATCTTTATACCTCCATCCCTGTGCATGGTGACTTGCATACAGTGAAAACTTAATCAACATTTGTTTTATTAAATTTCATTGGATCGTCAGTTGATTATACCAGTTAATGGGAACTAAATTAGATTGAAATGCCAGTCTATGGTGCCAGTTTTTTTTATTGTACTGAAGTGCCTTCTAGTCCTTTTTTATTCTCACATGCTACAAAGACCCATTTGTAAAATAGTAACATTCTCCAACTGTTGATTGATGAATATGAAGCACTGAATACCTCAGTTATCTCTAAATAATTCAACCTCCAGACCACCAAAAAGAGAACTGGAAAGACATGTGGAGGCTACGAGTTAGCTGTACAATATTACTAATTTAGAAATAGAAAATTACAATTATCAATTAAGAAAAGGACTGGAAAAGAAGCTGAGTTAGTCAAGTAGCGAGAATTGGGGTAAGCACTGGATTAGCATATACATTTCACTGGTATCCAAATCTCCAAGCATAGAGAGTTCACTTTGGATTTACTTAATGATGGAAAAGTTATATATGTATATAATTTTTATTTTCAGTTGCAGATTCTCTCTTTCCCTTTAGTTCTTTCCCAATTTATTAAGAAGGCTTATGCATTATACATATGGACTTATGCTAAACTTATATCTAAATTAGTCATGTTTCAAAAGAAAAGAAACTAGAAAAATAAAATGAAAAAAGCTTCAATCTTCATTCAGGATTCTTCATTCTCTCTGGCAATAGACAGCATTTTTCTTCATGCTGAAATTGTGGATTATTATATTAATGAGAATAGATAAATCTTTTACCATTGATTATCATTGCAATTTTGCTGTTAACTGTATACAATGTTCTACTAGATCTGCTTGTTACACTCTTATGAAGATTTCCAAGTTTTTCTGAAACCATCCCCTTCATTATTTCTTATAGCAAAATAGTATTCCATCATGGGCACATACTACAACTTGTTCAGTGATTTCCCTAATTGATGGACATTCCTCTAGTTTCCAATTCTTTGCCACTATAGAAAAAGGTACCATAAAATTTTTTTTCATATAGGAGTAACCACATTTTCAATGATTAAAACATAGGTCCATTCTAATGAGTAGTTTAATTTTTCTCATGTTAAACTAATGAATTCTGGCATTTGAAAGAGGAAAATGACATTTTTACTGTTGGCATCTTCAGTATTTCATTATCAAAACTATTGATACCAAATAACACTCTATTTTCCTTCCTTTCATGGTCTTCTAATTTTATTATCCATTTTATGTATTTATTATTCGTAATTGACTAAGAAACCATGCTTTGCTCCCTAAGATCATATGCTTTACAAAAAGAAAGGGCCTTCTGGTTTTTATTTTTATTCATTTTACTGGTAAAGAAAATAAAGCTCAAAAAGAATAAGTATTCAAAAGTTACCCAAATATCAACTATTTGAGCCAGTTTTTAAGACATAACTGTCATCTCTCCCCTCTCCTCCTCCATTGATCTTTTCACTTAGGAAAAAAAAAAGTATATTACCTGGCAGGAATTATATGTATTTTGTCTGTGTTATTCACTCCTTTTTCTTTAAAACCTTATCTTGTATCTTATATTCAATCCTTTATATTGGTTCTAAGGTAGAATAGTGGTAAGGGAAAGACAAAGGGACTTATTTAATTTGCCCAGGGTCACATATCTAGGAAGTATCTGAGGACAGATTTGCATCCAGGACCTCCAGTCTCTGGGCTTGGCTTTTTATCCACTGAGTTACCAAGTTACCCTAGTCTCATTTACTCTTACTTTAGTCTTTTCATTTCTATTCTTCTTTCATGCATACTGTTCCAATCCTTCTTGGTTTTCCCTATTCAGATTGGAACAGTCTCAAATGTAGACAGAATTTTCCCTAGGGCTAATGAGATGAAAGAAATTAACTCTCCAACTAATGAATTAGGTGAGACTTTTGAATAGGCAACATGGATTTGATTGAATTTAGAGTAGGCAATTGGCCAAACCAAGAACTACATTAAACAAACACATTAACAAGATGAGTTAGTATAAATGGAATAAATGCATATGCTTTCATTTCCTAACTTGGAGTTTTACCTATAATTTACAAAATGGATTGCTAAGTTTGATTTTTTAGTTTTCTATTAGAAATTTGTCTCTTACCAATTAATGTTTTTTAAAGTAGTTATAAATATTTATTAAAGCTTAGTAACTCTGAACCTGGGGAAACTTGGGTTGTCAGATGAAAGCAAAATGGAATTAAATTACTAGTGGGTCATAAGGAGGTATCTGAGGTAGTTGAGAGAGATTCTATTCATTTTTTTGGCTCAATGAGAGTCAGAGTTATACATAGTAGGAAAGAACATTCTGAGGAGGTCCATTTACCTTATTGCTTCAGCCCACACTTTTGAAGCTGGTTATCATGCAGGCAGGGCAACTGAGATAAGATACTATTTCTGGGAGTCTTTTCTATGAAAGATCTCAGATCCAGCACAAAGGATAGCTGACATGTCAAAGAATTTCCAGCTGCGTGTCCTCTGAAAGTCAGATTCTCATTCAGAAAGCTCTGTAAGTAAGCATATTTGATGAAAAGCCCTTTCACCTCCTTGGCTAGAGTAGGTTAGAAGAAACCATGGTTCTGGTCCTGAAGTTTAGGATGAAATAAACCACACCTTTTCTAAGATGACAATCTTAGTTTTCTGTGAATCCACAGAATCAGAGACTCTTAGAGATGGAAGGGATCTAGAGGTCATCTAGTCCAACATGCCTCATAAACAGCTACTGAAGAACAAGAGAACAAAATTCTTCCTGCCAGAATCCTTGGCACTGACAGATGGTTTACTGGATGTGATTTTATCAGTGGAAAATGATAATAAAGATTCATTTCCATCTGCTCTACTGTTGCACCCTAAGGACCAGTTGGCCTTTCTAAATGACCTACAGAAATCTCCAATATGTGTTATCCCCCTCCATTAGAATGTGAGATCCTTGAATGCAGAAGTTGAATTAATTGTCTTTTGGATCTTCAGCACTTAGCAATGTATTTTGTACATTGTTTAGTCATTTTTAGTCAGGTCCAATCCCTTAGGGTGATTTCTTGGCAAAGATCCAAGAGTGGTTTGTCATTTCCTTCTACACCTCATTTCCTCAGATGACAAAAGCAAGGCAAATAGGTTTAGGTTACTTGCCCAAGATCACATAGCTAGTAAGTTTCTGAGGCTGGATTTGAACTAAGGTAGATAAATCTCACTGATTCCAGGACTAAATCAATTCATTCATTTTCCTTCCTTCCTTCCTTCCTTCCTTCCTTCCTTCCTTCCTTCCTTCCTTCCTTCCTTCCTTCCTTCCTTCCTTCCTTCCTTTCTTTCTTTCCTTATATCTTCTTCCTCCTCCTTCACTCTTTCCTTTCTTCATTTTTCATATATTATACCTATCAAACTGTCATCCAGCCTTTCTTTGCTTCTGAAGAGAAATTTCCAGACATTCCATTCCACTTTAGGACATCTTCTTTGAGGACAGTTTTTCTAACATCAAGCCTAAGTTTGCCTCTTTCTGAATTGCTCCTAGATCTCTCTTCAAGCCCTAAATCTAATCCCTCTTCCATGTGATAATCCTTCAAAAATTTGAAGACAGTTATTATGTCCCTGCCATTTCCCCACCAATCTTTCCCTAGGTAATTTCTTATCCAGGGATATATAATGGCTGAAATTAGGCACTCTCCAAATAGAGAACTGGAATGACAAAATCTTACATATTGAAATGGCAAGACAATGTGAAAGTATCCAGTATTTTGAATGAATTAGGTTTCTAAAACATGGTATGCTCTCTCTATTCTTTGATGTGATCTCAGTGATGCGTATATTTCTTACATCAATATAGCTTGCTACCTGTCCATCCATGCTTGTCACCATTATGTGATTTTTGATCATCTGTTGAACCTCTACAGATTATCCACACACTATCCTGGAGACCTTACTCTAGGCCATTTAAAATTTTAAGGGTACCAGTGGAACACTTGTGATGCCCATTTGTCATTCCTTAATTGTGCCAATGTGACCAATCTACAATTCGGTTAGCTGTCCTAATGAAATTAGAAATATTGAAGAATCCATCCTAGTCTATCCTTTAGGAAAACCAGATAAGCAACACTGATTAAAAATTAAAAGACCTGAGTTCAAATTTGAGTTATGCCTAGACCTATTGGTTCTTGGGTAAGTCAATTGAACAAAGTATTTTCAATTGCAAAATAGAAACAATGATTTTTGTATTATTTACCTGGCAAGATAATTTAAATAAGATCATTCATAGAAAGATCATATAAATAAAAGTTATCATAGCTAGTAAGTGACTGAGGCCAGATTTAAATTTAAGTCTTTCTGACTCTAGGGTCTACATTTAATACACTGAACCACCTGCTATCTCCAATAACTGCAGCTAGCCAGTACAACTTATTCTCTCTAAGGTAATGCCCACAACATTTGCAAAAAGGTCATCCAATTGAAAACTTTCATTAATGGAGAACTCACCACCTATTGTCACAACATATGCCTTCTCTTGCCTCATCATTTTCCAAGAAAAGTCTCCAAATATGTTTTTTTTTCTCCTCTTTTAGGTTAAAATTCAATTTAATTCAACAAACATGAATGATTGAATAACACACTAATCACTTAATATGCTGCCAAGCATTAGGGATGCAATTACAAAGGCAATGACAATTCCTGCTTTCAGGGAGCTTACATTATAAAAGGATGTCAGTAGCACCAGACCAGTCTTTTGCACAAACCAACTTACTTGGTTGGAGCTTAAGATATGGCTAGGTAGTTCAGACTAGAGTATAATTGTTGTCTGTCAATCCAGGAGTCCTGAAACCAGGTCTGTCAGCTTCCTCCAGCCTTGGACTACCCTCAAGGCACTATCTATATATACATGTTGCCCCCTGTGGGAGGTAATTCCTAGGGAGGTCTGTCCCTACCTACTATATACCTTGTCTCAACCATTCAGAAACTGTCTTTAAAATCAGTCAATAAGCATTTACATTCTCATGGGCCAGGTGTTCTGCAAAGCACTAGGGGTAGAGTATATTACAATATAATATAATATATATGATATGATTTGATGTGATAAAACATGGGTATAATAAGGGCAAAAAGTCAAAACAGTCCTTGTCCTCAAAGAGCTTATATTTTAATGGAAGAATCAATGTGTACATATATATATATATTATACATATATGAATCATACAAAGAAAATCTAGATCCCATTCAAAATCACCTTAGACAAAATAAAATACCTAGGAATCTACCTCCCAAGACAAACACAGGAACTATATGAACACAACTACAAAACACTCGCCACACAACTAAAACTAGACTTGAACAAATGGAAAAACATTAACTGCTCATGGATAGGACGAGCCAATATAATAAAAATGACCATCCTACCCAAACTTATTTATCTATTTAGTGCCATACCCATTGAACTACCAAAATACTTCTTCACTGATTTAGAAAAAACCATAACAAAGTTCATTTGGAAGAACAAAAGATCAAGGATATCCAGGGAAATAATGAAAAAAAACACATATGATGGGGGCCTTGCAGTCCCTGACCTAAAACTATATTACAAAGCAGCAGTCATCAAAACAATTTGGTACTGGCTAAGAAACAGAAAGGAAGATCAGTGGAATAGACTGGGGGAAAGTGACCTCAGCAAGACAGTATACGATAAACCCAAAGATCCCAGCTTTTGGGACAAAAATCCACTATTCGATAAAAACTGCTGGGAAAATTGGAAGACAGTGTGGGAGAGACTAGGAATAGATCAACACCTCACACCCTACACCAAGATAAATTCAAAATGGGTGAGTGACTTAAACATAAAGAAGGAAACCATAAGTAAATTGGGTAAACACAGAATAGTATACATGTCAGACCTTTGGGAGGGGAAAGGCTTTAAAACCAAGCAAAATATAGAAAGAATCACAAAATGTAAAATAAATAATTTTGACTACATCAAACTAAAAAGCTTTTGTACAAACAAAACCAATATAACTAAAATCAGAAGGGAAACAACAAATTGGGAAAAAATCTTCATAGAAACCTCTGACAAAGGTTTAATTACTCATATTTATAAAGAGCTAAATCAATTGTACACAAAATCAAGCCATTCTCCAATTGATAAATGGGCAAGGGAAATGGATAGGCAGTTCTCAGATAAAGAAATCAAAACTATTAACAAGCACATGAAGAAGTGTTCTACATCTCTTATAATCAGAGAGATGCAAATCAAAACAACTCTGAGGTATCACCTCACACCTAACAGATTGGCTAACATAACAGCAAAGGAAAGTAATGAATGCTGGAGGGGATGTGGCAAAATAGGGACATTAATTCATTGCTGGTGGAGCTGTGAAATGATCCAACCATTCTGGAGGGCAATTTGGAACTATGCCCAAAGGGTGCTAAAAGAATATCTACCCTTTGACCCAGCCATAGCACTGCTGGGTCTGTACCCCAAAGAGATAATGGACACAAAGACTTGTACAAAAATATTCATAGCTGCGCTCTTTGTGGTGGCCCAAAACTGGAAAATGAGGGGATGCCCATCAATTGGGGAATGGCTGAACAAACTGTGGTATATGTTGGTGATGGAGTACTATTGTGCTCAAAGGAATAATAAAGTGGAGAAGTTCCATGGAGACTGGAACAACCTCCAGGAAGTGATGCAGAGCGAGAGGAGCAGAACCAGGAGAACATTGTACACAGAGACAAACACACTGTGGTATCATCGAACGTAATGGACTTCTCCATTAGTGGTGGTGCAATGTCCCTGAACAACTTGCAGGGACCCAGGAGAAAAAAACACCATTCATAAGCAAAGGATAAACTATGGGAGTGGAAACACCGAGAAAAAGCAACTGCCTGAATAAAGAGGTTGAGGGGACATGACAGAGGATAGACTCTAAATGAACACTCTAATGCAAATACTATCAACAAAGCAATGGGTTCAAATCAAGAAAACATCTAATGCCCAGTGGACTTACGCGTCGGCTATGGGGGGTGGGGGGGGGAGGAAAAGAAAATGATCTATGTCTTTAACGAATAATGCTTGGAAATGATCAAATAAAATATATTAAAAAAAAAAAAAAGAAAATCTAGAGACATAGCCATTAGCAATCAGGGGTTGTGGTGGGGGAACGAGACAGGAAAGGTCTCCCTAAGAATATGGCCACTTGTGTTGAATCTTAAGGGAAGCCAGAGATTTCAAGAGGCAGAAGTGAGAATAAAGAGCATTATAGCCTGGGAGGATAGTTACTACAAAGATATGGAGGTAGGACATGGAACGTTATCTGTGAGGATCAGCAAATAGACCTAGACCTCAGAGTGCCAGAAGATGAATTATGTATAAGAAAACTAAAATGACAGAAAGAGAAAATGCTGTGAATATCCTTACATGCCAAAAAGAGAGAGAACTTAATATTTCATCCTAGAGATGAAATGTAGAGTCATTGTAGTTTTTTGGGCAGTAGACTGCCTTTTGTGCTCCTCCCCCCCCACATTATGTTCATCTTACCTTTGTGTCAGCAAACTCTAACTCTTTCTGAGAATTAGAATTTCAGAAACAGATCACAATTGAGAAATTATCTGAAAAAATGGGGAAATGTCTGACTGCGGACATATGCTTTGAATCCCTAAATGTAGCAGGCACTGAGTTTGTAAAGCTGTTTCTAGGATTGACCCTCAATTTCTTAGTTTTAGACTAGCTCATATGAAAGGAGTCATATTTAGAGTCCAAAAAGACAAGAGGACTGAGGGTAGTTCTTTCTGGAAAAGGCTGACAATGATATTGATTTCTGAGGACTGGATTTGAGATTCCATAACTGGTAGGAAACAAAGCTTACAATTGGCCTTCTCTTCTTAGAAGGAACTCAAATGAAAAGCTGCACAGGAATAGTCAATAGAAAGCACAAGGAAATAGTGTGGAGTGAGTCCATTTAGTCTATCCCCTCATTTTTACAGATGAAGAAATCAAGGTCCAGAGAGTGAATGGGACTTGTTGAAAAAAAATTCTCATCAAAAAACATCAGATTTAGAAAGGACCTTAAAAATCAAAAGATATGATAGATAGGGACTCAGATTTGGAATCAGAGGATTTATGTCAGAATCTCTGCTTTCTGTCTGTATGACCTTTCATAAACCATTTCTCCTTTATGGGTTTCTGTTTCCTAATCTACAAAATAAAATGAGATGATGAGACCAGAAGACCTCTCAGGTCCCTTCCAGTTCAAAATCTATGATCCTATTAATACCCTCATTTTACTGATGATGAAATAGAAGTCTTTAGATGTGAAATGATTTGCTAAGATCACTAAACTCTCAATTAGAAGAGCCAGGGAACTAGTCTGGTTCCACTCCTTTCTAGTTCTGTCACTGTGGGCAAATCATTCAATTGTCTCTGAGCCTAAATATTCTGCTCTGTAAAATGGGTAGAAGAGTTAATATGGTATAGTAGATAAAGAAATCTACTGGATTCAGTTTTCTTAATTCCTTAATAAATATTTGTTTTCTGACTGAACAAATCACATAAGGTTTCAATTCCTTAAACAACTCTTTAGGACAGGATTTCTAAACCTTTTTTTGGTATTATGGCCCCCTTTGGTAATCCGATGAAGCCAATGATGATTATTGTTGTTAAGTAATTTCAGACTTTTAATGATCTAATTTTGGGTTTTCTTGGCAGAGATACTTCAGTAGTTTGTCATTTTCTTCTCTAGCTCATTTTACAGAAGAAGAAACTGAGGCAAACATGATTAAGTGATTTGCTCAGGGTCACACAGGTAGAAAGTGTCTGAAGACAGATTTAAACTTAGGAAGAGAAGCTCTCCTAATTCCTGACCATGCACTCTATCCACTGTGTTATCTAGCTGCAAAGCTTTTGGATCCCCTTATCATATAAAGTTTTAAAGATGTGAATTCCTTGAAGGTAGGGCCTGTCTTTCCACTTTGTATACCTAGCACTTAGCTACTTAGCAGAGTAACTAGCACAAACTAGTTATTTAAGAAATATTTATTGACTGGACTGTTACAAATTAAACAAAATATATTGAAATATTCTTTTTTTTTACCATTGTGACAGAGACTGGCACTAAAGAAAAAGTGCCAGGCTGAAGAGTGTGTGAAATTGATCACCTAGACAGGAAGGCCCCAAGAGATTGGAATCTTGAGGAGGAGGAAAAGACTCTGGCTGGTAGAGGAGCTGATCTCTCTTGGTCTTGAGATGCCTAAGACAGAAGGTGGGAAAAATAATTTCTCCTGAGGGTTACCCACTTTTTCCTGCCAGTGACTGGAAATCCTACCCCCCCATAACATTTCCCAATTGAAAGGACTTTCTGAAGAGAAACACGAGCAGACTTTACCTCAGCTCCTGTTGCCCAGGGGTGAGTCAACCTGACTTTCTCTCAGGGGGCTCAGGCTGCTAAGGCCTGATTTCCCCCCAAACTCGAGGAAGGAGGAAAAGGGTTTTAGATAGACAGGAACCCCTTTCCCCACTATACTTTTCCCATTCTTCCTTGCCTATTTTTCCTTTTGTATTACCTGATTGAGTTGACATTAAAAGTTATCTGTTTCCCAAGCTAAGTGTGAGTGAACAGATCAAGGGGAGACCCTTTGGTCTCAAGTAGTGGAGGGGGGACAAGAGGGACAAGAGTGAATTGGGGAGAGCAGCTTTAGCTAAGGAGCGAAAGCAGAAGAGGGAAAATCTTCAAACCCTCTCTCCTCTCTCTGAGCCAACCCTAAGCATCAGCTGTCTCCCCTGTACCTCACTTTGAGAAGGGGTTTCTTCTCTCTTTCCCTCTCTCCATACTGAAAGTCTTAACCCCTTGGGGTGCAAATTAATCCTCTTTTAATACACCATTTATATTGAGAACTACCTAAAATCTGTCCATAAACTGCTTTGGATGGTTTCAGAAAAAATGATGCAAAATGAAATGAGCAGAACCAAAGAACATTCTACATGGTAACAGCAATAATGCATGCAGAACAACTATGAATGTCTTAATTGTTCTCAGCAAGATAGCAATCTAAGACAACACCAAAGACTCATGATGAAAAATACCATCCACCTCCAGAGAAAGAACCAATAGGGTCTGAATATAGACCAAAACATATTATATTTCATTTTACTTATTTTTTGTTTGAGATCTATTCCACAAAAATGACTAATATGGAAAAATACTTTACATGATTTTACTTACTTGGTCTTGAGATGCCTAAGACAGAAGGTGGGAAATATAATTTCTCCTGAGGGTTACCCACTTTTTCCTGCCAGTGACTGGAAATCCTTCCAGTAAAATCTATATCAGATAAATTACTGTCTTAAAGAGTGGGTAGGGAGGGAAGGAGAGAATCTGAAATTCACAATTTTTTTAAAAAGTAAAAAATGTTTTACATATAATTGGGAAAAATAAAAAAAAATATTTTTTAATTGCTTTAAAATTGTAGTTGAAGAGGAAGTGCTAAGGTGCCTTGGTAGGGAGAATTTCCTAACTGGACATTCCTTATAATAATGAAGTCATGGGTCCAGTCTAGGGAAAAATTATATAATACATAATCCTTCTACCATCTATATAACTGTTTTGTTGTAAAGTGCCACACAAATATGATCTGCTGTTATTCACTGAATACCCACACCTGGGCACAATCTATCTTACATGGAGGCCACTGGGTCACCTTTCAAGGAAATTACATTCTCAGAGTGCTGCCACTCAAGTCTGAGGAATCCAGTGCCAAGGAAAGCAGGTGTACCTGGCACTTGAGCTGGCAGGACTTAGAGTAGGTGGGGATCTCTGCACCACCACCTGGAACATTGGCTAAGGCCATCTTGACTCCTCATGAAGCCATGTTCTCAGGAAGCTCAGGGTTAGGACAAACTGGCCTAGCTTAATATCACAGAATCCTAGAGCTGGAAACAAGGCCAAGAGAACTGGCAAATCCCTTGGACTCCATTTCTGAATCATCATTCATGTCCCTCCTCTTCTTTGTATCCCTACTATTAGCATCCTATTTCAGCCCTGTATCACTTCTCCCCTGAAATCTTTTAAGAGCCTCCTTGAACCATAGAAAAGGCTCTAGGCTTAGAGTTAGGAGGACATGGGTCCAAATCTAGCCTCAGACAGGTTCTTTGTTTTTTTTTAACACATCCCTTTTGACTTAGAATCAATACTAAGTATTGGTTCCAGCCACCTAGCTGTCCCCTCAGACACCTTCTAACTATGTGACTCTCAGAAGTCATTTAACCCCAATTGCTTAGCCCTTTATGTTCTTCTGTCTTAGAATTCATAATAAGACAGAAGATTCGGTTAAAAAAAAAAGTCTCCTTACTGATCTCCTATCCTTTCTCCAATCCCTTTCTCAAATAGCTGCTAAATTTGTCTTTGGCACAGGTCAAACCAGGCTATCCTCCCACTCAAAAAGCCTTAAGTTTTCCCCTCTTGCATATAACATAAAAAGAAATTCCTTAGCCTGGTATTCAGGGCCCTTCATTATCTGTCTTCCATTCCACTTTATAGTCTGATTTCACTTTATTTTCCCTCATCAGTACCATCCTATGGCCAAAAGGAAAGGAAAGCTGTTTTTTTAAGCTTGATAGGCTGCTTTGTACCTTCCATGAGGGGCATCTAGGTGGTTCAGTGTATAGAGCACTGGGCTTGGAGTCAGGAAGACCTGAGTTCAAGTTTAGAATCAGGTAAGTTACTTAACCCACTTTGCTCTAGTTTCTTCATCTGTAAAGTGAGCAGGATAAGGAAATGTAAAACCACTCCACTATCTGCCAAGAAAATCCCAAATGGGTCCAACTCTGAAATGACCCACCACCACCATCACCACCAAAACCTTCTATGAATTCAGTAGGTTGTTCCCATGCCTTTAGTGTGCTTTTATTTCATTTCTGTGTTTCTCCACCTAAAATGATAAATGGTAGGTATATAGATAAATATAAATAGGGAGAGAAAGAGAAAGAGAGAGAGAGAGAGAGAGAGAGAGAGAGAGAGAGAGAGAGAGAGAGAGAGAGAGAGAGAGAGAGAGAGAGAGAGAG